>NC_136011.1:15003961-15056461 GCF_048128805.1 Centroberyx gerrardi
AAACATTTTTGTGATATTGAGGAAATTTTATTGAATTTTGCCCTTCCCATCCAGCTTCTCTAATAATTCATCCCAATTCGCATAAAATACTTAAATGGAAACCCAGTTTATGGGTGTATGAGAGAGAGAGAGAGAGAGAGAGGAAAAAAGTGAAAAGAGCAAAAAGAGAGCAGGGGAGAGAGAGAGAGAGAGAGAGAGAGAGGGAGAGAGATGGAGATGGTGTGACAATAACCTCCTCAGAGCTATGATGAAGTGAAGCTCTGCCGTTAAATTATTGGACTCTTGCCGTAAACCATTTCCACTCTGGCTTTCTGTGTGACACTTAATGACAAGGCTTCCCACCAGACCTCCTCCCCTCTCGCCCTGCTCCCATCACACTCTCCTAAGCTGTCCTCTCATCCCCACCCGGCTCCTCCTCATCCCCTCAGCGCTATCTGCGAAGAACTAAGGCAGCAATATTATTACATTCACCATTTTGGTCGGGAACATTAGTGCATCTGTATTTCACTCTATGGATGTAACCCAGCACGCATTTGACAAACGCCGACATGCAGGAAGTGGCCGAGTCCAATGTCAACCCAAAAGAGCATACAATTTTCATAATGACATTATGGGACGGTAAAAAAATCTTATTAAAGCAGCTTTGGAAACGGTTTTGAACTGATATCAAAAAGACATTTAGGTCCTAATTTCACAATGCGAGCAGGTAGCAGCTCTGGAAAACTACAGACAACTTTCATTTTGGCGCTGTATTTACACAGGTTTTCAGCGTTGGTGCAGGCATCTATTCAACGTAAAAACGGTTTGCTGAGAAGTTTTACACCCTTGTAAATGTCAATATAATCGGCAAAGCCAGTACAAAGTCGGCTGCAGCAGGAAAAAAAAGCATCAAGCAGCGATTCCCACCAGAAGTTGATGGTGATTTCCCTATAGAGACCGGACGATGATGAGGGTAGTCGTCACTTAATTGATTTCTCTGCGGCTCGCGAATGGTGGTCCAAGCTCCACCGGGCTTCATGGAGGGACTGCTCTCTCCTGACACATGCTCTGGCATCAACACAGCTGGGCCCTCTGCCAACATACCACCCCTGTGAAACCAGAATGAATTACTGAGTAAGAGTCTGAATAAGATGTAACAGCTTCAAGGGAATCATTCAAAACAGACAAATCTAGAGGAGTTTTGGCGTCTCTCTCTAGATCTCTCTCTCTCTCTCTCTCTCTCTCTCTCTAGTGTGTGTGTGTGTGTGTGTTTGTGAGTGTGTGTGTGTGTTTGTGTGTGTGTTTCTGCGCTCCAATCCCAGTCTCCATGTCAGCACCAGACAATTAGAGGCCTGACCCTCTCGGCCTAGCAGGCCTCCCGCTTGTGAAAGCATGGGAACCCTCTGAGGAGAAAAACTGGCAGTTACTCTACAAGAACATGGTTCATCTCCCACCGGCACACACACACACACACACACACACACATATATACATACACTGAGCGACGGTTAGGGGGTTCACCTCCCCACGACCCAGGCAGCGAGGCATGCTGAACTTTGACCCCTCTCATTATCTGCCCAGACGCTGAGGTTTGGGCTGGGGTGATAACCTTCGAACCCTGACTTTTAACCCAGGGGCCTGGGCTGGACTGGGCTAGGCTAGTGTGTGTGTGTGTGTGTGTGTGTGTGTGTGTTGTGTGAAAGAGCAAGAGAGAGAGAGAGATCGGGCCGGGGGGAGAGAGAGTTTTGAAAATATTTTGGATATTGTGGTGAGAGAATAACAGAAAAATTTAGCAGTCGTCCGGCTAGTCTGAATAAGATCGCTTATTCAGCAGAAGGCCCGTGTTTTTTTTTTTCCCCCCTTCAGACAAGTTGTCTCTAATCATGGCACGTTCCATCACTCTGTAGGTATATATGTTTCAGCGGTGTAGGGAAGATTTCTATACCTGCGGCAACCACATCCTTCTCTCCATCTCCCCTTCTAATGCTCTGCCTCTTTCTCTCCATTGGCCCAAGGCTCTGTTTTGTGGATCAGCGGACTGATATGAGATACTTACAGCTGTAACCAGTCCTTCTGGGATTACATGGAGTTTATGTGGTTATTGTGATAAAAAAAATGTTTTATTTTGAAGAGGCTTTGAGGAAAATTGCATGGCAGTATGTCGTGTGTGTGTGTGTGTGTGTGTGAGTGAGAGAGAGAGAGAGAGAGAGAGAGAGAGAGAGAGAGAGAGTATTGATGGAAGAAGGAATTCCCATGCATGTTTGTTTAGAGGCGCTTTGAAAAGAATATTGGCGTGAAATTTTAATAATAATTGTTGAAATGTTGTCCCACGCCATATTTCTGAAGTAGTTTTTGCTGCAAAAGTGCAGTAACTGTTGTAAAAGCAAGCAAGCAATATTTGAAACAAACAACAAAAACTTAATGTCCTGTACTCGGTCTCTTTCATGTTGTATCTACATTCTGTGGGTACACAAAATGTAAATCACAAAATCACAAACAGTGAGGCTAAACTTGCAATGAGCAAAGGAGACCTTGCCAAAATGTTGTGTTAAAAATAAACTCAACTTGTTGCTTTGGTTTCCACTTGCTGTTTCACAATGTGTGGTTGCTGTGTGGCCTGAGCCCCGGCTGCGTCTGTGTACTGAATCACTTTTCACCGTGTTCAGCTTCTCCTGCTGCAACGTTTACCTTTCTGAGCAGCCAAGACCACGCCTGCACCACCAAAATATACAACAGCTGGAATTAAAACATTTTCTCCACTGTAATTGCAGGGCAAACATCAGTCAGACTCCTGGACTATATATTCCCTCCGCAGCAAATAGCCTCTGACAAGGTGGGGAGTGGTGGTGTGTGTGTGTGTGTGGGGGGGGGGGGGTGGGGGGTGGGGGTCCAAACAAGTGGCTGAAAAGTGCTCAGGGCTTAACGAGTACACATCGACACGACTTTGGTCTTGCTGACTGTACTTGACTAACAAACACCTCAACTCAACCGCCCACTGTGCGCTCAGCTCTTTGGAAACATTGTAGGATATTAGCTAAGCCTCAGCAGCATCAGCTTAAATTATAATGTTGAGATGGTTAGAGCACACTCTGCACACTAGAAAAGGTGACATTATTGATGACGGTGTCCTCTCTCTGTCTCCCCCAGTGTCTAAGGTCTGCCCTCCATGTGACAACGAGCTGAAAGCGGACAATATCATGGAACATTACTGCGCCAGTGACTTTGGTAAGTACCAGCAATTAAAATGTGCTAAACCTGCATGACGACACACAGGGCATGGGACTCAAAGAAGCTTCCATGACCTGCATTAATGCGTTCTTGACTCTCTCCACCTCTCACACTGCTTGCCGACAGGAGTGTTAAATAGTGTGGGGTGGGGGTAGAGGGGTGTACAGGTAACACAGTTTAACAGTTTAACGTAACCAAAGGCACACACAAATACCCAGATTTATAGGTGATACAGATGAAAATTTGCACAACAAAAATACACGTGCTATGACAATGTTGTTACTCATGATTAGTTATTTGAGAGTCAGTTTTTTGGACATGGTGTAGGTCGGTAAACTGGTAACAAACTGCCTCAGAGAAAGCCAGATTACACTGCAGCTGAGCCTTCATAGCGTCATGAAGACGTCAAAACCATCAGGTGCACAGGTTAGAAAAAAACAAGAAAAAACAGAACAAGAGCACAAACACGCTAACGACAGTTATGTTTCATCATAACAGTTTTTATTCTGTTATGTAAGGTTTTGTTTTGACTTGTAAAATTGAGAAAATTGGGTAGCTACTCTCGGGCTTGCTAGCTACAGCAGTAATAATAGTAATTCAAGCCTGCCTATCTACTAGCTGTCTGCTAGCTGAAATTTCTCTTTAAGAAAACGTATCTCACCTAGCATACCAACAACAATGCCAGGACCACCACTGCACACACACACATACACACACACACACACACACACACATACGCACTTAGGATGCACTGATCTGATACTGAGCATCGGTGACGGGCCAGTCTTGTACTTCAACACTGCATTGGCTTCATGTCTTATCAACTAACTATAAATTGCATAAAAACACACAAACCTACAACAATGTGTAAACTTATACATTTACAAACAGCTCATTTCCATTTTACCAGAAAATAAAGTTTCAGATGACTTTTAACAGTCTAACACTACAGTGTTTCAGTTTTTAGTTTCAGTTCCCTGTCTTCAAAAGGATGGAAACAGCACTCTTTATGGGTGGAAATAAAACATTAAATTCTATTTGATTTTTATGAAATTATTTCATCACATGTACTTCAGCTTTGTTTTGGTTTCTTCTTTTCTATGGTATTGGTTTACAACTTGAACCGCAATACTTATGCTGGTATTGGTTGAGAAGTGTCAAAAGTCAAAATGAAAAAGTGGGATGCATCCCTAGTACAACCATAACCACACACACACACACACACACACACACGCACATGTAGCACACACGCATTTGGCAACTCCCATTTTGAACTGTGCTCTCTGCAACCATAATTATATTCCTTTCTTTTTTTTTTTTTTACAAAAAGACAAACCCCCAATGTCCGTTCAACACCATTTTCTAACATTCTTACTTTCCAGAATTCGACTTTCTCACCACCACAGTTATGACCTGAACACAAAGCCAGAACGTAACTATTCCAACCATTTCTGCTCATCAAGGCTTTTGGCCCAACGGACTCTGCGACTGAAACTCTCCTTGGACTATTGCCCTAGTCTTTAGAGTTAATGATATACAGCTCTCTATTTTCTGTGGTCATGAGACTCTGATGATGAAACTACTAATGGTGAGAACATTCATAGCCTTGGGAGGCTCATGAAGAACATGGCTCAGGCTTCTGCACAGATTAATTATAATAGCAAATGATATGTGGCCAGATCTATGCTGGAAACCATATTTCTACAGAAACCTGTCCCAGCCTATTTTATAGCACAATGGAGATGTCTGGAGTTTAAAAAAAAAACACAGACCAAGTTTCATAATCTATTTTCTGGCAATTACTCATGCCTAACATGGCTGCATATGATGATTGTGAACATTATAGAAGACGACAAATTACAAAACAATAGAAATGTATATAGCATAATCATTCACATCCAACAACAACAAAAAATAGTACTCCTTTGTGCACATTGCTCACTGGGAACTGCGGCCAAAATGTCGGCTCATCCCTTGTAATCTATCGTGACTTTACAAAAATCACACTTAGATATTTATTTGTCTGATTAATTGCGAGATTTAATATCTCGATCTTGTGTTGCCAACCCGGGGGGGAAGGTTTTGGGATCAGAAAGCAAGACAAAATGTCTTTCTTTTCATTAGAGTGAAACATGATTACATCTGAAGGCAGATAGCCAGCCATAGACAAGCGCTGGAGAGATTACAGTGGTGTTATTGGCTGTAGATGTATGTCACCGGATGAGACACTGGGATGACTGGAGGAGTCAAGATAACAGAGACGTATGGATTGTGGGATGCAGCCAAGAGTGACTCTACTATGTTATTCTATAGGGTGATATTTGATTACAGCTTTATCTCACGCCTCATGGACGCTGTTACTTACTCATCTTTGGACGCCGCTCGCCCTAAACGTCTTTCAAACCTTGTGTTTTATTATAGTCTACGTTTGAAGGCTGAACCCATATTTCTCAGCATTCCTCGTTGTACCATTCAGCAGCATGGCACAAATGGCAAGGGTAGTAAAGGAGAGAGGAGGGGAGTGGGTCTGCGATAGAGTCTCCACCTGGCTGGGAGGGGAGGTGACGTGCTGTAGCTCAAGGAAAACCTGTTTCTCCTCAAAATGACAGCACACTTCTCTCTCTCCCGCTCCCTCTCTCTCTCCATCTGCTCCCCTTCTTCCTCCATGCCTCCTCTACTCACTTTAAAGAGAGCGGGTTTGTATAAAAAGTGGGCACAGCTTGTCACGGGGATACTGGCCAGGCTCAAATGCGCAGCGGGCCCCACTGCATCACTTATGACTGAATATGGGTGGGCATTCAAAGTGGGGCTGGGGCAAATTATTTTATCCTTCCTATCCTCGCTGAACACACGTACACACACACACACACATGCATGCATGAATACTCTCATTCAGGTACACGCACACTCAGGCACGCAAATACATACAGTACATACACACACTTAAAGGTCCCTCCGTAAAGGAACTGGATGTGAATCAGGACATGGATGGCAACTCAACACACGCATTCCTCCGCGAACATGCTACCGCCTCACGTGTATATATGCATCAGAGTGTACGAAGGCGTGTTTATAAAACAGCAGACAAGGAGGCGAGAAGTGAAATGGCGATCTTCCAAGAGGCTCGGGTACATAGCGATGCTTCATACCGGCCCCGTGCCTTTGCCCTGCCCATGATTAATTTCGCCTGTCAAAACGCTCACCCGGAGAATTCCTCGCTCAAACGCTTGGCAGTTCAAATTTAATCTCTCACATGTATAAATACGAACGTATAAACATGAGGGTGGACAGCAGATACGAGTCGGCACTTCATTAGTCTGATATCCCGGTGCTTGTTGTAACGTAACGCCGCGTATCTACAGTGTGCACAGAGGTTATCTAATCTTATATCCTTTGCCTTGAAAAATACACACGTCTGTGTAGGAAAATGAAATTATTATCAGAGGAGTTATCTGATGGTCAGGAGAGTCCTGGAATGATGACAGTCTCGAGCTTTCCAGTAAACACACGTTATCTCCTGATAGAGAACTATGAGGCATACAAAATAGACAACATCTGATTACGCTGCACTTTAGCCTATCTTATCTTCATCTTTAATTAAATTGCTTTGGTGACCTGAAATAGCAGTGGTATGTGAAGAATGAGATTGACCTGCATGGACCCACAAGTGGTTCTTGATATGGTGGTTCCATATAAATGTGTTAATTGCTCTTAAGGATTGTTGTCCCATGTAGAAACATTATTGACTTTATAACACCGAAAGCTTGTGCACCTTTCCTTCTGGCAGAACTGATGCTGTCAGAGAGATAGATAGATACACACACACACATACTCACACACACACACCAGGATGCAGTTTTTGGACGCTGCGTGGGATATTAGTGTTGAGTTTTTGCCGGAGGTTAAATGATGATTCTCAGGAGAGGTGTAAACTAGCCGCCTGTTCAGGGCCCAGCACAGAGCTCAGTGCTCTTCCTGTGAGCAGGCTCCAAAAAAATCTCACAGCCACTCCAAGTAGAAGAGAAACTGGGAAACAGAGTGACACATCATTGGCATCCGTCCACCTGGGTGTAACTGTCTGTGTGTGGTAGAAAACAAAAGTTAAAAATAATGACTTGAAATATATGAGGCAAAATTTTGGAAAAACTGCAGTACAAGGAAGTAAATTATATTCTCTTTGAACCAACCAATCAAATGTTGTGAGACAATTAGGTTTGCTAAAAGGAGAACTGGACTATTTTTCCATTACATCACTTGTTTGTTCTGGGCATGTATTCAGACTTTGTTTACATAACAATATAATTGAACAAGTAAACCATGATGCTTTCGACTAAAATTATCGCTGGAGAGCTTTTCCCCTGAGAAACAAATTCAAGTCACTGATCAACTCTCCCTCTCTCCCCCCTCAGCCCTCAAGATGAAGATCAAGGAGGTGAAGAAGGAGAAGGGCGACAGGAAGCTGATCGCGGCACAGAAGAAGAAGAAGGTGCTGAAGCAGGGCGTGCTGCGGAAGAAGGACCTGAAGAAGCTGACCCTGTACATCAAGAACGGGGCCAACTGCCCCTGCTCCCAGCTGGACAGCCTGGGCTCCAACTTCCTTATCATGGGCCGCAAAGTGGACCAGCAACTGCTGCTCATGTCCATTCACAAGTGGGACAAGAAGAGCAAGGAGCTCAAGTTCGCCATCAAGTACATGAAGTCCCATCAGTGTCCCACCTACCACACCGTCTTCCAGTGACACAGATCCCTGTACTGTTCCCTCAATCCCTTACGCAGTTAGTTCACTCCATTATCGCATCCTGTTCCAGCTAGTTCCTAAATTCTCCTGTCTGTAATGTGTCCCTGAACCCCAGATCCCTTCAAAATCTGTTACCATCCCACTGTGTAGTCCTAGGGGGCCACAGGGTGGCCAGGCTTTTGTTTTCTCAGCTTTAACATGAATCAACTCATCAAGGGGGTCGTTCTGATCCGTTTAGATAAATCAGGCATATTAATGGGGAGGGAAAAAGCTGCTACACAGTCTGCGTGTCCCACAGATTACTGCCTTAGCCACATGCTTGCCCATAAAAGCCCCAAAGAAGCCCCAGACTTTATAACAATTAGCCAGATATCACTTTACTTTACTGTCTTTCTAGTTTTGAAGAGCAGGAATTTTGATCCTAAAGTGAGTTTGCTACCCCCTCGCAATTTCTTCATTCACAAAACCTTGCAAGACAACTCTATTTTCCTCTTTTGTTATAGTAGAGCAAATCACATGTATGATATTTTACAGCAACCATGTTTATCGATTAGACAGTAGCAATGGGAAATGGGAATTTAAAGAGTCGAGGCAACTACAGGAGGGAAAATGCTTGTTTGATGATGTAATTATTTCAGACAGAATGGAAAGGGAGTTGAGTGGGAAGGGAGGGTTTCTTTCTATGTAAAAAGGGCGAAGAGAAGATACACTATATGCGGGCTATGCAATGGGCCAGTGCAGACACTGGCGCAGAGCTCCCGAGAACGATGTCAAAGCAGAGAAATGTATGTAGGAGATCCACTTAACTGTATTTGTTTGATCATGTAAAAAGTAGGTAATTCAGATGAACGCTAGATGATTAGAAAACGAGGCCTTTTTCTCTTTCCCCTGATCTGCCCCTGTTGGGAAAGAAGACCAATGGAATGAGACACGGCAAAGAGAGATAGACTGACGGACCGGATTATGCTTCCACTGACTGTTGTACAGCTTCTGTGGGCTGAAAGAGGGAAACTTGAATATTTCTGCTTTTTGAAATGGAGAGAGAGGAGGAGGGTGAGGCAGAGAAGACATCTTCCTGAGAAAAAAGGGGAGAAAGAGAGAGAAAGAGAGAGAGAGAGACTCCGGACAGAACCAACGATGTTGGATTGGAAAGTCTCTGGTACTCACTATTTTTTCACTATCACTCTTCAAATGTTTCTTATTTTTCTGAAATTGTCATAATTTGCTTCAGTTATACATCTATGGTATGAAAACAGAAATCATACGTACAGACATAGCACCTGAATTCACCGTTGCTGTAGCAATAAAAGATAAAAATTTAACTTTGACAATAATGTTTTTTAATCAGTTAACCTGTAAGTAGTTCTGTTACTGAAATACGTCTTTGTTTTACAAAAAAAGTAAATGAATAAAATATATTTGAAATTTTTATAAAGAATACCTCTTGGAAATGTGCAATTTCTTTATCTTAAATAAGTGCAATCAAAGTCATTATGATTAAAACACACATGACACACACTCACACATGTAAAAACTCTTCCTTTTCTGACTTTATTATCTGGAGAGAATGACTCTCTGACTTGCTTTAGTTCCTAGTTAAAGGAAGTCTACTCTATATTAGTATGAACACACATGAATGCCTGCTTACATACAATAGCAAATGCATACATAAAACACACACACACACACCTTCCCGCCTCCCCACACACACATACTGTATGTAAGCGTGTTCAACAAAATGTGATCCTTGTGTGATTCCATACAGTTCTATGCATTCATATTTGTGTGTCCATTTTTGAAAGAGAAGAGGAGGGGTAGAGGAGTATTTGAGTGCATGTGGCCTCCCCCACACCTTAATTTCTCCTTTGAGAGGGCAGAAAGGAGCGAAGCCTCCGTCGCAATGCCAAGATCTTCCCCGAGCCACACCGCCCCTAATCAGGCTACACACGAAGCCCGCGCCCCTCTGAGCCAGGACTCCGAAAACCAGCAGGACTCAGAGAGTGTCAGAGAGTGGAGCGGGTGACGCAGACAGACAGCAGGCTGCAATGTAATTGACCAACTCCATCAAACCCACCCAGAGCTTAAACAATCCAGACACGCACGTAATGAATTCACCGCAATAAAAAAGATTTGGCATCGGCGTTCTCCAGCACGCAAGATGGATCAATTGTGACATTGTATTCTTCGATATCTTCCACCCATATTTCCCAGAACATGGAGGCCGTTCAAGACCGTATGAAGCCAGAAGGGCCGGTGGTGTGACGACCTGTTTCCAGCTGATAGTCGAGATAGGGCACGCTCTCTGTCTCTAGGCTGAGGAATGACAGAAATAGGAAGGGACAGGGATATTGGTTAGAATCCTGCAGGACAAGGCTGCCTTTGTAGGAGGCATCAAAACCTATCTGTCTCTTCACATAACGCGTGTGATTGGAAGAGATAAGCGCAGAGCTCAAAAGCTGCAATTCCATAGAGGCTGAATGCACCGCGTTGGGAAATGTTCACCTCCCTCACCAGAGTTGAATTAGCTCTCGTGCATAAAAATGTAGATTAGATGCAGCTAGATGAGTAGAATTCAAAGAGGCAGCGAAAGCAAGAGGTAGATGTGTGGCGAGCTCGAGACGAAGAGAGAGAAGGTGAGAGAGGAGAGGAGGTGGGAGGGATGAGGAGAGAGAGGAGCGAAAGAGCCTGGCTGGGTCCCACGGACACCCGTCAGCACCTCCTCAAAGGTCACTTAGTGTAGTTAATAAGGGCCTGACGAGGGACCAGCGACATACACATACAAAAACACACACACACACACACACACACATACACACACATGGCCGGCAAAGTAGGAATACAGGACTGCATTGTCTCCCGCTCCCCTCCAATCAGCCATGACATCAATTATTAAATACACACATGCAAATACACACTGTCTAACCCTGGTTAAGTTATTATACAGAGAAAGCAGTGTAGAGAAAGGCCATCGTTGAGAAAGGCCCACACACACACACACACACACACACACACACACACACACACACACACACACACACACACACATACTGCCCGCCTTCTGAAACACACATAGCCCAATTCTCCTCCGCCCTCCCTTGTCTTACCCTTTTTCCCCGAGTTGGACAGCTCTCTCACACACACACACATACATAATACATGCTCATACACACACAGCCTCACTCTCCGTTGTCCTCACTCACACACACACACACACACACACACACACACACACACACACACACATACACTTCAGAGAAGAATGGCCTCATTGTCTGTTTTTATTGCAGTGCGCTGATAAGTGCCACCTTTTTCACAGTTGAATAGTGGCTGTCTGTCTGGCTGTCACCTGTACATACACACGTGCACACGCACGTGCACGCTCACACACGCACACTGCAAAAAATGTCCAGTTGACAAGGCATGCAGTCTCATAATCAGACTTAATGGAAAATCCCACCCTCAGATACTTTTACACTGTTATGTATCATTAATCTGTGATGTCCAATGCATTCCAGTGTTGAAACTTTGTTTTTGGATTTTTTGGTGTACTTTTCCTAAACCTGCCTTGTCTAGTTCTACTTCAGTTTCCTATGTTTCCCAGAATCAAATATTTTGACAACCCCCAGAGAACGGACGTGAACCAATATTCAAATGCAAAATTTCAATATTTGAGAAAATGTTTTTCTTATGCGAATTCATACAGGAAACAAGCTATTGAAATTTGAATGTGTGTCAATACATGAGGAAAATATTTTCTCAAACATTGACACCAGTGCTTGTAAATTGTTTTTCCTGTGGCTTTACCTCTTCGCTTTACAAGTTATTGATGATGAAAAAAACAAATATTTGACAAATATCCAATATCCAATATCAAGCTTACTTCACTCTGCTTTATTTGGAGAGAGTAATAGTGATAGTTCTAGCTCAAACTACAGCAAGTCTTGTGGCTGCATTGCATTACGGATTATTGCAGCTACTGTCTTCTATGATTGATTTCTCCCTGTGTTATTGTTGAATGTTGGCAAAATGGAGAGTCTAGAAAGAAGCCCTCGCTCTTTGATTCTGTGGGAAAGACACCAAAACCTGACATTTATTGTCATTTTGTAGACAGTTGAAAAATGTTCTCCTATTGCAACTCCATTGCAGTGACATCATGTTGTCCATGTTTGGCCAGTTATCTGAAGAAAAATACACCAGCAATCAACAAAATGGAGCCATCACAAATATTTGTTTTTTAACAGAGCTTGAAGTATTTTAGGATGAAATTTTCCTTTAAAATCTCATTTTCAACAAGTAAAGAATATCCTGAAACAAGGTAGCACGCATACACACACACACACACACACACACACACACACACACACGCACACACACACATGCACACATATCAGATTTGACTATACCTCAACAAAAAAGAAGCATTATAATGTTTGGGAGGGGCAGAAAAATTGAGATCAGTTCCAGAATGCCTCTCTCTACCCGCCACACAAGACACCATTAAAACAGCATTAGACAGTAAGCCAACAACCTTCTGGTCTGGACCACCAGACCACCTGCCTGCTGGAATGGAGGACAGAGAGTAATGCACATTCATTTAGAGAGAGAGAGAGAGAGAGAGAGAGAGAGAGAGAGAGAGAGAGGGAGAGAGAGGAGAGCAACAAACACAGACAGAAGGATTGTACTGGCTCTGAGCCTTGGCCTGCCTTGCTCAGTAAAATGCATTAAAGATGTTGCATTACAAAACAGTGTGTGTGTGTGTGTGTGTGTGTGTGTGTGTGTGTGTGTGTGTGTGTGTGTGTGTGTGTGTGTGTAAGTGTGCACGTTCATAGTAATATGGTGTAGGCTCCCTTTAAAAGGCCTAAAGCAAGCCAGGGAGTCATTTTCTCCTGATAATAAAGTCAAAAACAGCAGAATTTCTACATGTGGCGAGAGAGCTGTTTTCCATATTGGTGCTTCGCTTTCCTTTACATGCATACTTGATCAAGGTAAAAGGGCACTTAGCTGCAGAATCTTCTCACTTGTGATGAAAATGAAGGATAAATTGGGATTGTTCTGCATGTTGCACTCTGAGCTGTTTGACAAAGCATCCAGGATATGAAACCGCTGCCCTTCAGAGTCAATGAGATAATTCACCCTGGTCTAGAGCCTGTCAGTCATCACTAAACTAAGCTGAGTGTCTGCCCTCTCCAACGCCTCCTCATTCACACTGATGCTAATGTGTCATTTAAAATCCTGTAAAATTATTTAATACTAGGAAACTGCTAATGTCATTGGTAGTGTGTGTGTGTGTGTGCGTGTGTGTGTGTGTGTGTGTGTGAGGTGTGAGTGAGTGCATTCTGGGACAGTTTTCAAATCAAACCGTAGAGTGGTGGATGTCAAGCAAATTATCACGTCTGTCACTTCCATTTTAATCACTGCAGCATGGTGACAGAGTAATGTGTGTGTATGCACTCCAATGTGTTCACGTGTTTGTGTGTGCATGTGTGTGTGTGTACACACACATATGTGACAGCCAAATTGTGGCTTCTTTTCTATTAGTACTGATCTGTGTCACACACTGACCCAGTGACACAATGACACTGTGACAATGACATTCTCTTTAGTCAAAGCCTGTCAGTCGGCCTATTGCACTAGGGTTACAAGGTTAGATCCGCAGAACCCACACACACACACACACAGACACACACACACGCAAGCACAGAGACCTGGGGAAAGGAGGGCAGGGGGACGGGAGAGAGTGGGAGTGCGAGGGCGAGTGAATAGGAGAAAGGAGTGAGGGGGCAGTTGGGGGGAGAGGAGGGGTTGGATAAGAAAACACCCAAGCTGCTCTCAAGGGACTTTGGCTCTCGGAAACAATCACACTGGCCTCAGCGTCTCATCTGCAGTGGAAAATGAATAAATTAATAGGTGAAGTAGAGGGCCTCCCATGGGCAGGGTCCCGGGGCCATCTGTGAAGGCCATCAGCATGTCCCAAACCTGCTGTTTCCCCACTGAACCAACATGTCAGCCTGGAGATTTACTGCTGCATGGAAAGCATACACACACACACACACAAACACACACACACACACACACACACGCCCATGCACCCACACCCTCACACATGTACACACAAACGCACAAGGGGATACACTCACAGACACAGCCAAAAAGACACCCAACACACACACACACATATATACAGAAGTGTGCATGCGTGCAGACATACAAAGGCACGCACAAACATGGACACAAACACACAAGCGGGAAGAAAAGTTCACACTCTCGCTGAGCTACAAACACACACACACACACACCCACGTGCGTGCACAAACACTTGCCGTGTCCGGAGATTTACACCAGTTTGGAAAGACAAGCATCGCCCAATAAATAAATCCATTTCCCCTAGTGACCTGTTGACCTCTCGCTCTCTCTTTCTGTCACACACACACAACGGCGAGGGTCAAGGTCAGACAGGGATGAGCGGAAGGTCAGAAGGAGGCGAAACTGTGGAGGTGTGTGTGTGTGTGTGTGTGTGTGTGTGTGTGTGTGTGCAGGCTGATAAAATGTGTGTGGAGTGACAGCCCTCCTCTGTGGCTGGGGGTTAGCAGTGTGACACCGACAGTTAAGCCTCCATGTTTTGGCAGCCAGGTCGTGACCTCTGACCCCCTCGGACCCTGAGAGACGGGGCGGTCTGCTCAGGTCGGACTGTGTTGGACACTAATTGACATAATCTCCCATCTCCTTCTTGTCAGTCTCTTTTCAGCCCACCGGGATAATCAGTGTGGCTCAGGGAGTGTGTGTTTGGGTGCCATTCTACCATTGTTAAGTGGAAATAGCCCTGCGCCGTTGCTAGCTCTCCCATCAAGTGTCCTCCCTCCCTCCCTCCCTCCCTCCCTCCCTCCCTCCCTCCCTCCCTCCTCTGCCTCTACCTCTCCACCTCCTTTCTCCCCTCTTCCCTCGCCCCCCCCTCCCTCCCCTGGAGAGCTGAACACAATGGCTCTTTAAGAAGATACACAGATTCAGGGGGTTTGAGTTCTCATCTTAAGGCTCGGTCGCTCTAAATGATTTTTATGCCGATTGTAAGCCCAGCTGGACCATTCAAACCATCGGGAGCGAGTCTGGGACCAACAGCGGGCGCGGATTAGGTCCGTCCTATAGTGTGAAAGGGTTCAGGACTCAAGACTTTAGCCCTCCTCACGACTCGTCGAGACCAGCTGGAGCTCAGTAAGATTTTTTCCAACGTGTTGGTTTTGGTCGGGCCCAGTCTGGGCAGGCTTGTGTGGTGTGAAGCGGTCCAAGACTCACCAAAACTGAAATCTGGGCAATCCTGGCAACAGCCAATGGGAGGAAGGAGGAAGAAAAGTGGATAAACTAAAAGAGAAGTCACTTTTAATAACTTTTTTAAGACGTTTTTTTCTTCGCTTTTGTAGGCAGACTACTGCATAAGCATTGGTGTTAAGTAGTTATTGGCAAGGTGACTTGGCAAGCGATTATCTCCTCCATGCTTGTTTTGTCTCTCAATGGTCTTGTGACCCCAGACTTCCTTTTTCCTGTCTACACGAACGGTCGTGTTTTCACGAGATTTGTGAATTTTGAGACGAGCCACTGAGAGAATCAAGTCATGTGTCATCCTTCGTCTTCATGTGTGTGGCGCCCCCTTCTTTTTCCCCCGTCACCTAGTTTGTACACCTTTCCAACGGCAAGGCATGGATTTACTCAAGGCCAGTGATTTAGTCTGAATTTCCCTCGTTGAGCACAATTTGAGCAGTCTAGTAGTCTGACCTAAGCCTTAATTTGTTAGCTCTTCCTCTCACACCCTCAATCCTCTGCACCTCCTTAGCCCCCGGCCAACACACTTCACTCTTCTCTTGTCCTACTCCTTTTTCCCTCTCCTGCACTAACAAGCTACAGTTCATGCTTCACTCACTCTCCTTCAGACAATAACTTCCCTCATTGTCTCACTGGCCCATTTCTGTTCTACACAGCATCTCCTCTGCCAGACTTTGCTCATACTAAATCTCAGGCTATCATCGCATAAGACATTGAGATGACAAAATGTGCATTTGTCACTTTGTGAAATGTAACCAAAGGACCGGAGTTGCTCTTCACAGCTGCACACATCCTCAACATTCTATTAGCAACCGTGTAACCGTCACATAATATGCTTGTTTAGCACAGCAGCTGAAATGATGATATTACTTCTGTCTTTCCCAATGAGAAAATGTGGGAAATTAGATTTTAATGATTTCACGGTTAGCACAGTAGAATGCTACACATCTCCAATAATGATGGATGATCTCTCCGGAATGTGCTTTTTAATATGCAGGTGACGTATTGACTTTCATTGCATATTATAAGGAACAAAAAATTTTACCAAGGCTTTCTACAAAAGCCTACTGCAATAAATATTCAGACAAATCTGCTATAACCACAGTCCTTAAATGTTCCCTGCTGGTATTTGTCCTTGGTGTGAATACAGACTGCACAGCCTTAATCATCTGATTCCTTTCCATGAGCAGATCCCTCGCCCAAAAAACGGTCTGTACTTTCCCCCGCTGCCTAAAACAATAACCCCACCAAACGCAGCTCCTACGAGCCAGCTTTAGAGCAATCGCTCCTCAACGTTTGAAGTGTTTATGGACATTAATGATCCAACATTTCAAAAGAGCAACACATGTTTGGCGTAGCGGAGCACTTGGGCAAGAGGAGAAAGTATGTTTCAATGGAAAACATTTCACCAGAAGCATTGTGTTGTTTTATAGTGAGGGATGTGAGGGTTGTGTGGTCTGGGTCGGGTGAGTACTCCTGGGATGGCGAAACAACAACTGTCCGACCACAGAGACATTCAAGAAGTGAAATGAAAAACAGGTGCTTAAATTGTAGTGTGAGCATCTGGGCAGCGAGCGCATGTACAGATGTCATGCCATGCTGCTGTGAAACCTGCTACATGTGCGTCAACTCCTTCTAGTGGTATACAATGTACAACAACAACAACAACACACACAATGCCACAAGCACATTCGCACAATGTCAAGCTCAACGTTACTGTATGACAAAGTTACACTGAGGAGAATCAAACCTCTGAATAAATCCACAGTATATGACTATCTGTCTGCAGAGAGACGGAGAAGGACAGAGAGGGAGACAGACGAGCAAACTGATAGAAAGAGCATAGAGCAGAGGAAAAAGACAGCGCTGTATTCTACCACAGAGCTCTTGTGGCCGTCTAGTAGGGCCGAGCCAGATGTAAATGATTTATGCTGCCTCTTTTTGTTCTCCGCTCAGCTTACATGATTTTGGAAACTCGTGCTCCTCTTGAACATACAGTATACTGAACCAACAGACCAGGGAACGAACCCTGCTCTCTATCTCCAGTGAAGAGAAGGCGCTCATCTGTGGATGGAGTGTGTTTCACATGTTCTGCATACACACTGATCCTTGGCCAAGACAAGCAGAAGGTCGGTCGGTTCAACGGACTAATTTCTCTGTCCATCTAACCTCACTCCCTATGTATTAGCGCTGCGTTTGTGTATATATGTTTATATCCACTCTCCATCACTTTTTCTCTCTCTACACTGTATCGATTTCTCTATGCATCTCTGTGTCTTTGTTTGTGTCTCTGTCTCTTTGGTTTCGGTGGAGAGCAGAGTATAAGAAAGTGCAGACAGAGAGCAGAGACTCTTGGAGACCTCCGAGAGACACAGACAGACGGAGAGCAAGAGAGAGAGAAACCGCACATAGGAACATGTTTTCACCACACATCAGTCAGCCTCCATGAGTCCAGACTGCAACTATGTGAGAGGCAGAGCTCGTGCTCCAAACACCCATCGGTCAGCTCAATGCCTGAGTCTGTGTGTGTGTGTGTGTGTGTGTGTGGAGGATGCAGCACCGTTACCTTAGCTATAAGGTCATTTTGTGGGTAGAAATCTGATCAAAATGAGGAGTGAAAGACAAAAAAGCAAGCAAACAAACAGGGAGATGACAGGGAAGACAAATCCTGATCTCTAGAGTTGTGGTCTTTTCTCATCCCATCTGTCCAGCCATACTTTCGGCAAGCACACACACTTCAGGCCCATTCACATCTAGAACAATAACTATAAAGGTAACGATAACTATAAAAAGATTTAAATCGTTACAAGTAGATAGAATGGCTGTGTTCCCACTACAACGATGACTGTAAAACCATCCAAAACTTTAACTATATTTTTGGTTCGATCTCAGGGTGATTTTTTTGGGTGCAGAGACATTTTCAACCAATTAAATGAAAGTTGTAAGAAAGAAGGGGGTGGGAGAATTCGGTAGCTCACTGCAGTGATGCTTCATTTGCTGAGGAACTTATCACATATTTACAGTGTGAATGCTAGAGCAACAATGCATCATTATAGTTTATAGTATCTTTATAGTTAGTGTTCTAGATGTGAATGGGCCTTTACAGTGGCAAGCGATACTCAGCCTTAGCATGCCACTTCATTTCTCCTTCCAATCTAATACTGTCATAGACATTTTATTCAAGAATAACATTAAAAATAAGAATGACAACATCTAACCACAAAGAAAAACCCCTCATTAAAAACACACCAGATGAAACTAATAAGGGTGAGCACACCCTCAACCTCTTCCACACGTTTCATGTGTAGATAAAGGCAAGTGCGGCTGAAAGAACTTACATCATGATGCATACGATATGATGAAGTCACTGCTCGTTGCATTGCAGAAAATAGCTTAAATGACATTCAAAAGCAGGGATGTTGGCACACCGTGACAGAGTTAGTTTGGACTCCCTATCAGTTGAAAGCACACAGCCTGCCAAGTCATCTCAGCTATCTGAACATCTTGCCATGGGGCTTATAAATCACCATGCAGCACAGACTAGTAACACTGTTCCTGGGTCTTCTGATCTAATAGTGTTGTGGCATGTACGCTCCCCCCGTCCTCAGATGAGTCAGGATAGAGCTAGATGGGTGGCGAGGCTCTCATGGCTACATAGCTCATACACAGTGGGGAGGTCAAGACCTTGAGGCTATGTACTGTATATGGCTGTCTCTTTTCTTGACAACCGTGTCTCCTTTTTGTCTCCTTCGCTACATATTTCATTATGGTTTCTCATACAGGTTTCTATTCCCCCCACCACCCCCCCGCCCCTCAGAGGGATGAAGTATTTGTTTAGGCAGACTCAGTGAGCTCACAGTCACAGAGAAAGGGAACGGGCGCAGCCGTCCAAACCGCATCGTGGGACATTGCACTGCTTTTTATTACACAGCACCACACGATGTACATTACACTGGATACAAACAGGCCCATTACCTGCGTTACATGTGGTATGACTGCATGGGGTTTGCAGAACAGGAGCACCAGTTATCCATCATGTAGAGAGACAGTAAATATGACTGAGAGACCTACAGTAGTCTCACAGGACTGTAAACTTCCTACACCAAGAATGAGAAACTTTGATTTGTGGTGGAGGCTAAAACATCCACTCTATGTATTCACTGTGAGAGTGCCAGAAGGTGTGTGTGTGTGTGTGTATGTGTATGTGTATCAGTGTGTGCTAGCCACATATGAAATGTACATATATCGTGTATCAACTCATATGTCAGTTACTATATAACTGATAAACTCATATATCGTCACTGACAGGTGAAAACCTCGTATCTCCCAAATGTCAACTTTTCGGGAACATTTCAGATTAACCACCATGCATCTTTGAGGTTTTCCAATGAGTTTTTAAAGGGTTTTCTAAGCCGAAGGAGTCGTGGAATTTTCTCAACCAATATGTAATCCTTCAATTGAAGTTAAAACATGAAAATCACCAGTTAACGATATGATATACGGATATGATAATAATAATATTAACAAGCCAATGTTTGGAAAATATGTATAGGTTTGGTGCCAAAAGATACCCAAGATCTGAGTTTCACAGCATCCTGTGTGCGTTTGTATCAGTGTGTCTCAGTCATAAAAATAAAAATAAAGTAACCACACACTCATAGCCACGATGGAGAAACCTTTATATATAGACAGACGTTTCAACATAATGTCTTTATCAGGGTGAAGACATTATGAAGACATTATGTCGAAACGTTGGTCCGTCTAAATAAATAAACGTTTCTGCATTTTGGCTATGACTTTGCGGCTACTTTATTGTTATTTTTCTGACTGTGACCAGCTGTGGCCAGCACCTCTACAACACCGGTTCTGCGCCCTCTCCTCCTTTGTGTCACTGTCAGCCACATAGCTACACTGTTAGGAAGAGCACAGTGAATGTGAATGTGTCATCTTCCAGTCAGGAGCACAGACCAGTCGAGGTGAAGTGAGTGATGATGAAACCCTTGGTCGGTCTGACCTTCAGCTATCTGAAAGAGTTCCCCTGGCTCCTTCATCACACTCTGCACAGCCTCTGTCTCTGCCTGTCAGCACCAGCTCATAAAGGAAGAGCCATCACTGGGCGACAACACACACAAACGCACAGACCTGTACACACACACACACACTCACAAACACACACACACACACATACTGTACAGCAATACCTTACAGTGGCAGGCATGAGCAATTTGCTCAGCGGTTAGCGTTTAGAAAGTTGCAGGTACAGCTGAATGGTACCATTTTTCAGGTGGGCACACTCGCTTAGATGAACAACATCCAAATGGCTGGCAGACAAAAGGGAGATTCCTGGACTATGAATGTGTTCTGCAGGGAAACAGGAACAGTGCTGAGTCTGTTCTGAGTGCAGAACCCCCTCTACCGCCCAGCGACTCCGTCCCTCCATCCCCGTCTCGTCCTGCATTGTCCCTCAGTCCCATTTCCTGGAAACTACATCCCCCTTCTAACACACACTCATCAACTAACCCCATCCATCCATCCATTCACCTTACATTCATCTCTCTGCCTACCAGACACTGACCAGCAAGGCCCTGCTGACTCACCAGCCCAAGCCCAGGATGATCTCTCTCTCTGCTGGGATGTGTCACTGGCTCTCCACAGGCGACCCGCTGCCCGGAAGGCATGGCATCAGACTTTGATCCATGTTAACACTCACTGCCCAACTATTTTGAGTCTGTGACCGCCTTTTTGGATGCTTCACTGCCTGGAGAGTCATTCTTTCATATATTTTTATCCACTGTATGCTTCTGCTAATGAGGCCTCCACAGGCTTCTTGTAAAACTGAATTTCAATCTATTTCAATGGAAAAAAATCTAAATTACAAAAAAGATTACTATAAATATAAAATACTATATACTATATATAATTATATGATGTGTTTAAATCATCTCTAATCACTGGACTAATTTTGACTATGTCTGGACTTCATCACCATCCTCTTGTCCCACTCCTTATTCGGTCAGAAAATGCCGAGCGGATGGAAAAGTTCCAGCAGTTATGGAAAATTGTTGAAACAAGATGCAGCATATGAGAGAGAGAGAAAAAAAAAAAAAAAAACTTGCACAACAAAGCTTACATAATGCACTGAATGGCATAGTTGTTTATTATTTGTTTTATCCAGCTCCATTATTCTATTTCTGTGAGAAGGACAGCATAAAGACGGATACAAAGAAATTCCAATACCAAGGTAATGTCCACAAAGCCTCTCTGGAAATGATAAACAGTGAAGGTAAATGGAGGGCTATGGGCACACCATCGCATCTCTCAACAGCATAATATTTGTCTCACTTACAGCCAAATTGTCTCTTCGCGGACTTCTTGTGCAGTATCTTTTGTGGCATGTACTATACACTTCAAACAAATGTCTAAACCTAGAGTAAAGATTGATTCAAGCTACTTGTTCTGTGAATACCATTTATAGTCTGTTTCCCATCAATTTGCCTTGTGCCATGATTGAACGCAAGATTAGATGAGGAATTCTTTTAAGTCTCGGGCATCTGCAGCAGCGCGATCTACCGTGCCGTGTCTGTTGTTTGTTTGTGAGTTCTGGTTGTCTATTTTAACAAGACAAGTGTGTCTCTCTCATTTTATGTAAACATGCACATGTGTGGACTGTGTGTTAAATATCCATACGTTCTGAACGGCCCACCGCGGGTGGAGGATAAACTGTGGATGACTATGTCTGTCGTCTTCCTGGGCGCCGGTGTGTCTATGTATCCTCAGATCATGGTTTACAGAAGAATATGATCTGTTTGGACCCGGGACAGCTCTGTGGTCCAGTCCAGCCTGGTCCTCCACCCCCCTAACCTTCTCTTCTCCTCTCTCTCTCTCCCTCTCTCCCATATCACTGACTGTAGGCCTACTGCTGGCAGCCGTGTTGATGTAGAGGGACAAGTCAACAAATCAACTGCTTCCTATGACAAACTCATCACACAACGCTCAAACTGTACTGGACTGACTCATCCACACATATACAGCTGAGTTTGCACACACATACACACAGATTATACAGCACATACACATGCATGCACTCGTACACACCTGTAATAAACTGCAGGGCTACACCTTTCAGACCCACAGTTTGGTCAATGATGTGTGTGTGTGTTTGTGTGGTGTACAGTATATTTATCTGTGTGTGCCCGGCACTAACACGCAACAGTCAATCAGTTCACAGCCAGCAGCTTGGCGGCTGCCTGATTTAATTTTTTAAAGGCTAAGAATAGACATTTACAGGTTTCCCCCCCACGCCAAAGCAAACATAAACACATTTTCACAACAACAACTGGGGCTCAGAGAGTCAGATCAGGCTGAGACTGCGCTCCAGAAGAGGCCACTGCTAACTCAATAAGGTGCCAGCTGGGCGGGACCAGAGGCTGTTAGCGGCAAGCAGGGAGCTCCTTCAATTCAAAGAACATCAAATTGACCTCAGCACCAAGCCTGCCAGCCTATCTGTTCATACAATATACCTGTGTATGTTTCTGAATCTTCATTGTTTGTCTGTTTATCTCACTGCTTTGCTTTCTGAAATGTACAGCATGCCTGTCTTTGCAGCTCAAATAGCTAAAGCTTAACAGGAAAAAAGCATACTGTCGGTTAGAGGAACACCACAGCCGCCTCTTTCTACTGAGCAACGTCTCTATAATGTGGCGTGTAAATGTCTGATGTGTTTAATCAGCAGGCCGCACATGCAACCGCTCATGTTTTAATGGCTAAGCCAATTGTTTGGCGAGAGCTCCAAAGCACTTCTTTTTTTTCCCCCACAGATTAAAAAATACTTACATAAGAGTATTTGGAAGGGCACAGTATGTTTGCCATATCAGCTAACAGGGTGGAAGGGTTATGCATGTACCATGAAATAGCCACTAATGATAAAGGCCTGTCGGAGGCCTGAAGGGTAAAAACTGGGCCATCTCTTTGTCAAATGAGAAGTATTGGGGAGATGGATGTGTGTGTGCAGACAGAGGGAGACAGAGGGGTTGTAATAATTCACTCAGTCATACTGTCGTTCCACAAAATGATGGCTTTATTGGCTTCCTGTCAACAAGCGCTGCCTTGGAGGAGATACCGTATCAGAAGGGGGTTGTGCGTGCATGTGTGTGTGTGTTTGAGTGTGTGTATTATAGCAGGTCATGGTCAATGACAAATAGCAATCAATTAGGGTGTGTGCCGATGTTTCTGGGTAAAGGGTCTTCCTCTCAGACAGGGACAAAAACATGAGGCGGACAAACATTAGGCAGGCGTCACAAAGGATCGAATAATAATGAAGAAATAAATGGGAATAGATTGAAAAATCTCTTATTCTCTGAAGTCTTTTGGCTGAAATATTATCAAAGCCTCCCATTTGGTGAAGCATTAATGCTTAACCTTGAAGAACGGCCTGTGCTGTGTCACCTGCGTGTCTGTGTGTGTGTGTGTGTAGGTGTGTGTGTGGGTGTGGGTGTGTGTGTGTGTGTGTGTGTGTGTGTGTGTGTGTGTGTGAGTGAGAGAGAGCAGGGGCCTCTCAGAGCACTAATGACAGCTGATGATAGGCTGAGAAGAACAGCCCTATGACTGATGAAAGCTGCTGCTATGCCGAGGCAGAGAGAGGGGTCAGAGAGTGGCGGGGCGGACCAGAGCGCACCACAGATAACACTAATGACACAGCTATTTCACCATAACTTGGCCAGTAAACACTGACAATAAGGGCGACTGCTAAAATCAAGCTAACACCTGACTAAACAACAGTGAAAGCAATTTTGGTAGCTTTGTTACAGCGTGGGGTGCATTTTCCTGCCATGGTTTAGATCCACTCAACGCCTAGAGGGCATGGGAAACGCCAGTAAATGTAAGAGCCATTCTGAGTGATCCCATTCATCCCATGGTGAAACACTTCTGTGCTGACGGGAGTGGTTGCCTCCAGGAAGACATTGGCCGTATACCACAGGGCTCTAGTGGTCACTAAATGTTTTGATGAGCATAAAAATGATGTGAACCATATGCCACGGCCACGTCGGTCAATCCTCAACACTTACTATATGGGAGACTCTGGAGCGGCGCCCGCGGCAGCGTTTTCCACCAACTACCAGCTTCAATTAAAAACCAAATAATGGAATTTCTCATGGAAGAACGGTGTCACGTCCTTCCAACAGAGCTGCAGACACTAGAATGGATGCCAAGGTTCAAGCTGTTCAGATGGCTCAGGGGTGGCCCAAGACCGCTATTAAGACACTTTAATATTTATGTTTCCTTTATTTTGGGAGTTACCTGTATAGCACTTGGTTTACAGATTGTGGCTCATACAGTATGAAAAAAAAAAAAAAAAACGTATTTAAGGATCCAAATTAGCTGGGTCTACAAGTAAGAGCCAGAAAGTACTTAAACTCTTAAAGCATGTTGTGGGAGAGCTGAAACAAGGCTGTGACTGATGATGGCTGACTTCATCAACACAGAACTTCAAAGGCTAGCCGAGCCTCTACTGTATAGCCTCAGGCAGACTACTCATCAATCTGGAGACAGCGCTGAGGTGGTGCTATACATGCAGTAGATAGCATCATACATCAAACAAACTTTGGAAATACTACTCTAGTCTGTGGTTGCAGCGGAGCGGTATCTTGTTTTAGCCCACACAGGACCTCCTATGGATGAGCTACACATGAGTTTGCGTGGAGTGTTCAAATAAACTAACATTTTGGTGTTATTTATTTACATTTAGTAGAAATATGTGAGGGTGAACACTACATACTGAGGACTTGTGCAGTATCCTTTGTGGCATGCACTGTACTCTACAAACAAATGTCTAAACCTGGGGTAAAGATTGATTCAAGCTACTCGCATGCGCATACCATTTAATCACTGTCACATCCTGAGGTTTAAGATGATGTCACCGCGATACACTTTCAAACGGGTTAGCCCTTTTTACATCCAAGGGTCAAATGTGCACCTGGTGCCGCTGGACTGTGAAGAATATGTGAAACATTTGACACTCCCCTCTCTGGATATATATGTATCCACTCATTCCACTGGTGAATAGTTGGAGAGTGTATAAGAAGGGAGTAGGAGCTACACCCAACCAGTGGTCGAGGGCCGCAGTGGTCAGCCACTTACTCACTTCCACCTGACTGATAAGAGCTGGTTGGAGCAAACCTGTCAGCTCTTATCTGCTGTTATAAAGAACATAAGCTTCTGCATTCTGCGGTTTACAGAAAAAGCAGAAGTGTGTGTGTGTGTGTGTGTGGCTGCACACACGTATGCATGTATCAGCTGTAGATAGAGGAGACATGGGGCAGGATTGCAGACGCAGAGCTGTGCAGCCTAACCACACTAATCTCTCTCCAAACTCATTACTAAGTGAAATACAGCCCCGCCACTGTCCGTACGGAGAGCACACAGATCCGCTGTTGATACAGACAGCAGACACATCCTGTATGTATTATGCAGTAAGAGGACATGGCACCAGGGAGCCCACACACCACACACAGAGTCTTCAGCCTTGAGGCAGAGTGCAGAAGAAGCCACCATGGTGAAACGCTGTAATTGCAGCTTAACTGTCCAGCACAAACACAAACAATTTGGTCATGTCCTGCACAGATACAAACACACAAAGGAAGGGAACCGGGAAAAAGTGCAACATTTCACATTACGTCGCTTTTTGATCTTTAAATATCTGATGCCTTCATTGCTGCTGCTACATAAGATCTGGTTGCATTTATTGATTCTGATGGCATCGTAAGTATTAGATTGATCTGCTGTTACTTAAGAGAAAAGTGGAAGGAGACTTGAAAAATAAAACAGTTGTGCACCAAAAAATGTAGTCGTGAGATATTTGATTGGTGATTGGGACCAAAGTAGTGCATGAAAGGAGGGATAGGTTAAAGGAACGAGCAGAGGAATAAGAAAGTGGGCAAAAAAAGTGGAGAGAAGTGAGGAAGAAAGAGAGGGGGGTGAGAGACCAAAACGGAGGAGTAGAGGGAGGGAGAAGGGCAACGTCTGAGTGTAGGAGACCCAGGAATGTTAATCCTCTTTGTGTGTCTCCCAGCAATGATTAAACTTTTCTAATATCAGGCATGACGAGAAAAACGGGTCATAAATGGGTCAGCTGTGGGAGAAGAAGAAAAAACAACATGAATAAAGCCGGCGGTTATGCCCACAGCAGCGCAGCTTTAAAATCACACAACACAAAGCCACAAACAAGCCCAGCTTACTGTTTGAAGCCATTCATGCAAAGCAACGGAACCAAACCTGTTGTTTGTTAGCATGTGTCTCAGCTGCAGCGGGCTGGGTGTACACCAATGGTAAAGTGGTCATGCTTGTTTGCACGCCAAACCAAACCAAACCGAACCGAACTGGGACATGCTAGGCTGTTTACCCATTCACCACAATAGCCGGGGCAACGTGACCTATGAGATACGTGGGCCACACCAGGCCTGCTACTGTGCGAGAATGGCCCGAGAGGCTGGCAGGCTGAGTGGAGGAGTCACACAGAGCCACTTAGCGGCTACGCTAGGCTAATCAGAGGTGAGAGGTCAGCGGCAAACTGTGTGTTCTTAACCCCTACACTTCCTGGAAACTGTGCTCTCCCGAGGAGGATGAAGAGAAGACGAGCGCACATTTTCCACAGCTCGGGAATCCCTGAGGCTCTGGGGACTGGACGTATCCCTCTATTTCTCCTTTTTTTTTTTTCCTCTCTCTCTCTCCCCCGCTCTCACCACTTTCACTCAGCTGCATCATTACCAGCAGATTTAAAGACAGAGCAGACGAAGACAAACACAAGAGAAAGTGAGGGGGCATAGAGAGAGAGAGAGAGGGGGGGGGGGGGGGAGGCATGTATGTGTCTGTTACATGCTGGTGTCAGCAGGGAGACAGATTGGAGAAGTATTTCCTTGCCTGTCAGAGGAAAGGCCCTCTCACAGGAGGGCTCAGACATCATAAATCCTCTGTGATTCTTTCCATGCCCCTCTCTCTCTCTCTCTCTCTCCATCTCTCTCTCTCTCTCTCTCTCTCTCTCTCTCTCTCTCTCTCTCTCTCTCTCTCCCTCTCTCCCTCGCTCGCCTCGCTCTGAGGACGGCCCAACTTCTAGCTCTGTGTCGAAAACAATCTGATTCATAATTTCCCCTGAGCGGCTCTGTGAATTAGCCTCACACACAGCTTAGCAGGCGACACTTTCACACGGTCTCTATTCATCAGCCTCTGCGGTCACACACTCCAAACCTGCTGTAGCCTCCCAGCTCGCCCCGGCTCCCACTGCACCCACACTGGACTCTCTCCACTGATACTTCATTAAGCACTCGCAGTGCTATTTATATCTGTGATTCTGTCATGCCATGCATTATCGTGTTAAGTATTATGTTCAAGTATTGTGTTTTATGGGGCCTTTATTGTGAAACGCCATAGACACTCACAGACACGGACACACACATACACACACACTTTCACACGCTCTCACTTGGCTCTATATTTATTCTTCCATCAAAAGCAGCGCAGCCCAGATCATTAACATTCTTACATTGAAGGGCAGTTTTATCACTCCAACCACACAAAGCAGCAGCTCCTTTGAAGTCGAGCTATAGTCAGCATCAGCTCTGCTTGCGTGCTAACTGAACTGCTGCTATCTGTAAGATGTAAACTACTGCTGATCTAATGAGAGCTCCATCTCTGTGTGCAGTAGCCACACATCTGTCCCACACCACGTCACCGCAATGCACTCTCTCCGACAAGAATGAGCAAAAACAGTTAGATTTGTTTGTTTGTGTGTTTGTGTCTGTGTGTGTGTGTGTGTGAGAGAGAGAGAGAGACAGAGAGAGAGAGAGAGAGCTGCTGCCTATCTGCTGAGTGTGTGACAGGGATTTACACCCTCACCTCTGGACCAGTTCAATCAACAGGCCATACAAGTTCCTTAGATTCCTTGTTGCACGGGGGAAAACCCAGTGCAGGAAACTATCACACAGCACACACACACACGTACAAGCATGCACGCATGCGCACACACACACACACACACACACACACACACACACACAAAGCAGCCTGTATCAGATAAAATGTATTAATTAGATATATAAAGACACATATGGGTGCCAGCCAATATGTATTTTATACTGCACTTGACTGCCCTCTCCTGGGCTTCATCTTCACAAGTGAAAACTAAAGTGTGTGCTTTTATTATATTGTTCACTTCTAAGTATGAAAGGGGTGAGATTGCATATTATTGCGTATTATTATATTATATTACATTGTATTCAAAGTAATAGAAATTACGCTGTTTCAGTCCTGCTTAGAATTTTTGTTTTAAATTAGAATTTCTTTGGTTTACAGTTTAGATGCAGATGAGGGAGAAGACTTTGTGAGAAGATTCTGTTCAACTATTGTGCGCTCTTGATTTGGCTGTTTCTAGGTTTGTTGAGGTGGGGAGCCGAGAGGTTTCTGAGCGGAGGGAAGGGAGTGGGAGCTGAGTTCATCTTGGCCGGGCCTGGAGCCGCGGCCCAGTGGCTCCAAAAGGCTCTCAGCTAACTCTCTCTAAGCTCAAACAGGGAACAGCAGCTACTGCTCTGACTGCAGGGACCAGGGCACAAGTGCAAGGACAGACTAATACAAGGCATTATACGAATCCCATTCTTTACTGCAGGCATTGCATGCAACTGGCTTTTCATGCAGTGCTGCACTGCTGCACTCCCAAGAGGAGATATTTGAATTTTGTTTTCATTTTGTTCTCTTCTCTGCCATCAGAAGGCGCAAGGGCTGACTTGGCAACCGGTCACACAGACATGAGTTTTGTATTACAGTATTACTATTCAGTTGTACTTTGCAACATTTGAGAAACACAAGGCCACAGCAGCCACTGCAGCATAGATACAGGATTCATGTATGATGGGAGATAGATGTGTAAGTCTTCCATCATTGAAATTTCAGGTGTAAAAGGTCAGATGCTGCGGCGGTGTGGTGGTCTGCTACTTGTGGACTCTCTGCCCTCTCGTTTCCCCCTCAACCCTCTTCTCTCACCCACCCCTCACCCCACCCCCCACCCCTCCTTCCTCCTTCCTCCCCTCTCAGGTGCCTGCAGAAGCAGAGAGGGTCCCATGTGTTCGCTCATCTGTCCCTCGACACACATTCCCTAAACAAGCACTCTCCAAAACACTGCCGGTTGCCATGGCAGCGGCGCTGGCCTGAGTAAATAAGAGAGAGGGGGGGATAATGCCCTTAGAGGGAGGGGGAGGGGGGGGGGGCATTGCTGGTGTCTATTTGTGTGTGTGTGTGTGTGTGTGTGTGTGTGTCTCTATGCCACTCTACTGTTCCCCTGGGAGAGCTGCCTGGCATTATGGACTGTGCAAACACAAACAGACCTCTCACCTCTTGTCAGCCCTGCCACACAGACACACACGCACATACACACACACACACAATCACAAACACATATATATACACATACGGACATGGACTTCCGGGAAAGAACATTTTACCACACACATGTAATCAAATGAAACCACACAGGCAATGGTGTGACGCAGGTGGTCACTGCTGGTTGCTGTAGCTGAGTCACAAGCGCTGCCCCTGCTCATTATTATAATTGCATATTTCCTCATGTTTGTTTACAGCAGGGCTACTTGTTGTTCTGGACTTAACATTATCTAGTGCCCTGGATTCTTGTTTAGTCTGACACACACACACACACACACACACACACACAGACGGACACAGACAGACACACACACACAGGTAGAGCTTGTTTAGTCTGGCTCTTCTCATTATTTTGCCTTTCCTTTCCTCCAACTGCTGCGTCATTTGACCTAAAAAGAGCAGCTTGGAGCGTCCAGTTGCCCTAAACAGGTTATGACTCAGCATCAGGTAATGACTAATTACAATGCATCTAAACAGGACACACATACAGTGTACACACACACACACACACACACACATAACGCATTGCTAGTCCCAGGCAGCTAGCACTGACATTGAGGGTTTGGCTGATTCTAAACAAATCTTTATTAATTTCATTAGACAGATGATGAAGTAGTGTTTACATGCAGACACACACACACACACACACACACACACACACACACACACACACAGAGCACCACTGGAGCAGCTAAATGCCAATTAGACACTGGTGAGAGACATGAGCAGAGGAATGTAGAACTAAGTGAAAGTTTAGTCCTTACATGTCCGTTTACTGTGGCTTCCATTTTTCAATCTCAGATCAGAGAACATAACCCCGGCCCTCTACCTTTACCCCTCAGCCCCCTGGTTACATATCACACAGCCCAGCAGTAAATCTTACTAAGGTTTCCTAATGTATCCCTGTTTTACTTGGCCCTGCTCTCTGGGTGCGTGAGTGCCTGCATGTGCACATATAGGTGTGTGTGTGTGTGTGTGTGCGTGTGTGTGTGTGTGTGTGTGTGTGCGTGCGTGTGTGTATGTGTATGTGTGTTAGTATAGTGTGGTATAGTGTGTGTTTGTGTGTGTGAGTGCACACGCATGCATGAACATATGCACTCACTGGCTCTGTTATGGCATATATAAGCCAATGATTAATGGAACTCAGCGCTGCAGATGAAAATAAAAATGTCTGTAGTCTTTACGGGATTTAGTTAATTTGCGATGTTGCAGTATAGAGGCATTCTGCCAAATACTTTAGTTTCAGCTGAAATAATCTTTTATTCTATTTGACCTGCTTTAAAAAGTTTTCATTTTGGTTCTCCTAATCTCCTCAATTTGCTTAAGTCCCAGTTCTTATGCCAGCCTTCTTTTAACTTTGAATAACTATCATACAAATGAACGTTGTCGGGATCATCAAAGTAATCAAATCACAGTAAGGAACATCTTTGAGGGTATTATGGCTTTTGCAGCACATGTGTGCCGTCTGAAAAGTTTTCTTTCAATGTAGGATTCATACATAATAGGCCAACAGAAGGAAAAAAGCTAGAAATGCTGTTAACTAGTTCCTTGGTTACCACTAGTTAGCTTAATAAACAATCCATAAAACATACTTACGTGCGTTTTATAGGCTCATAAAGCACAGCTGGAATGTCCATCTGACCAATCCAGTTGCTTTGCTGGAACTACCCATTGCATCATTAACTTTAAAAAGCTATAGCACCCTGGTCTATCTAAATCATACATATATGGGCCCTGCCCCGCCCTCTTGCCTGGCCCAGTGGGGACGCTCGGGTGGGCAGTGGCCCAGTCCAGTTGGCCCTCCATCACCTCATCATCCAGGGTCCAAAGACCACATCTGGAGCTAACCGGGACCTCCAGGCCTGAGGCGAGCCAGAGTGAAACCCGTCATGGTCAACACATGCTGTGGCAGAGCAGCTGAAGCACCTGGGTTCTGGATACTGGAGCCCAAGGCCTGGAGGCCTGGGACAGCGGTGCATGGAGTGATGGCTCAATCTCTATCATAGCTGTTCTTCACAAATTGTTAACAATTTAATCATCCATCTGTAGACTGTAAATTAGACTCTCTAATTCAGCCTCCTCCCTCTCTCTCTCTCCGTTAATTTAGCATGTGTCTGTGTTGTGTGGACAGAAGAATGGCAGCGCTCTCTTCCCTGGGTATTTGGGAAAACAGAGTGTTTGGGAAAAGGGGCAGGTTGAGACACTGTGTTTGAGTGTGTGTGTGTGTGTGTGTGTGGTCGTATGTGTGAGTGTCCATGTGTGCATCAGGCACATATTTGTGTGTGCATACATGTGTATGTTTGCTGTGTATATGTGTGTGTGTGTGTGTGTGTGTGTGTTGGGAGGAACCTGGCTGTACGTGTTTATGATTATCCTTTATCTCCAACCCTGCCTGGATGTTAGCAATATGAGTAAGGCTTGTGTCAGTCTCAGCACCCCATAAATCTTTGCTCCACCCTGTCCCCCGCTGATGACACGTGTCTCTCTCTCTCTCTCTAAACATCTTGTTCCAAATAGTCACTTGTTCCAAACGCCACGTCAGTAAGGAACACATTTTCATTAGCAGACCAGAACACACACATAGCACCTCCCTAATGGACCTACAATACATTTATCAAGATGCAGACACATGCAAGTACAACATGTCAACATGCACGCACATATGCACCCAGTCACATGCGCACACACACACACACACACAGAGAGAGACATACACAAAACAGGGAGATGTATAAAGTAAAATGAGCACAATCCGAAAATCCCTTCTTGATGCGATCAACTTTTTATATAACTCTGCACGCTACAGTAGTTCCACAGTTAGAGGAAACTTAGAGGAAAGTGGGTACGCAAACAAGGCTTTCTAACACTATATAACATATTGAGAATAACCTCAGAGGGGCAGAGGTAAAGCCACAGGACACAGAGCAGTGGAAGTCAAACAGAGAGCGTCCATGTGACCGTGTGGTCAGCCGTCTGCTGCATGATGGATCTCCAGGTGCGTTTAAGCAAACATCTCTTTATCACCAGCTATGATGAATGTACAGTAGAGGGAATGTGGACCTTTCCCCAGGACACCCTAGATCCACACAGGGCGCTGCTTACCTGAGAGGCATCAGTGAACCATAACACACACACACACACACATACACACATGCAAAAGGAAAATTACATTACCTATCTATGTACCGTATCATCTGAAAATTTTTCCCAGGATGCCTGGCTGTGTGTCCGCCTGAGAGACATAACTCATTGACACTGGACCTATTGAGCAAGGGCCAAACACACAAACACACATCAGAGAGAACTAACTTGGCACAGCTGTCAATCACGTCTTGGCAAAACACACCAGAACTACAGGAGAAAACTGCAGGAAATGATGGATATTGAATTAGTGGAATAACAGTCTTCGCACTCACACAAATGCACACATACACCATACACACACACATATACAAAGCACACATACAGTGAGGTTAGCTTAGCTCTCACAGGTAATTCTGTTTGATGGCTTTACCAAGCCACCACTTCCCTTTCTGTTAGACTCTGTTGAAACACTCACAGAGCAATATTACATTTTCTGTTTGGTCAGGCCAAATTGGCCATTTGGCTGACCCACAGGAACAAGGTGAGGGGCATAGCCAATACAGAGCCTGTGGCAATGCTGAAAGGGATGGGCTCCATAGGGTGGAGTACATATATTTTTCTCTCAGAAATTATATTGTCACATTTATGAATGTTTGGGGGCTGGTGGGAGAAGAGGGCCTGACTGTTGGTATTCACAATAAATGGCAAATATGCCTGTGTGGGCTGTCAGCACTGTAGATATTGGTATGTTCAGTGTGTTATTGTTCATTGTGCTTGTGTGTGTGTGTGTGTGTGTGTGTGTGTGTGTGTGTGTGTGTGTGTGTGTGTGTGTGTGTGTGTGCGTGTGTATGTGTGTGTGAGCATGTGTGAGTGGGTGAGTTTTTAACATGAATTTACAGACTTTTTCCGCTGCATTGTTCTGATGTTCATTAAAGTACTTCAAAAGTCAAGTGCCCCCTCCCCAGCCCCCCTCTCTCTCTGTCTCTCTCTCTCTCTCTCACACACACACACACACACACACACACACACACACACTTGGTCCCTGGGAGCCCAGGTAGACCCTCAAACCACTAATCTAATCACCTACTGGACCAGGGGACTGCCGGAGAGGAAATGTTGGGCACAGGTCAAAACCTCAGAAAACTAGTTCGCTCAGAAACGAACACACATACACACACACACACACATACACACACACACACACACACACACGGACACATAAATGGCTGCGACTACAGAGACCCTGCAGCATACGGACCCTGTAAATGTTTTTGTTCAGTTCCAACCACAAGACCATGAGTTCAGTCTCGTTAGCTGGAAAGCCGAGTCCCTTTTGTTTAGAAGAAAGAGAATAATGGCTTGTTGGAAAGGGTTACCCTGCTTTACTTTCATGCCGGTGGTTGTTACGGATTTCTGGGGATTTAAAATAAAGCCATTTGAGGATCATGTCATTGTTCGGAGCGGCATGGATACACAGGGAGTGGAAATTCACAGAGCTTAGGTAGAGCTTGCAGTTCAACATGTTTGGAAATGATCATGGGGAGATTAATGCGCAAAGTCAAAGTCAACAGCATGCATGCCTATATGTCCATACTGTACCATACTAGTGCCTATGCCTCTAAGCGTGTGTGCGATTGAGAGTGTGTGCACGTGTATGCGGGCATCTCCATAATGTATGCATGTGGGAATATATCACATAGGTGCATGTATAGCCTCCATACAGCATTCCACTATGAATACACCAGAGACAAGTAGATAAGAGCCTCTAGAGAGAAGGGAAAACCAGAGAGTGAGCAGGGGAGTGGAAGGCTGGGTTGTGATGAGGTAGAAAGTGGGGTTTAAGGGATTAAGCTGACCCCACCTCCCAGTAGGAGCCAGAGAGGAGCTTAATCATGAGTCACACAGACTGTGGGCCAGGGAGCAGAGTACACTGCTGAGTTCATCACTGACACATTGCAACAGCACGCTCAGCATTCAGCATGGAGGAGAAGACGTACACAATCCACACATAATGCAAATAGAATGTACAAGAATTCAATTTCACCAGGCGCGCGCACACACACACACACACACACACACACACACACACACACACACGCACACGCACGCATCCAAGCACAGGCATCTGCACAGCAAGTCAGCACGACTGTTTAAATTCCAGGGAGACGTCTGTAATGAGAAATGAGTCATTTGGATCTAATTATGGGCAACGAAGTGGAAAAGATGGAGTAAATCAACTCAAAGTGATTTCAGCAAAGAAAACTCAATTCCAGTGTGTAAACTCAATTCACCATAAATTTAATTAATGTTGTTTTAAATGGAAGGGCTCAATTAACTGTGCGTCATAAAACTTTGGTGAGGTCTCTCTTCCACTCTTTCATTTTCTCGCTCTTTCTTCTCTTTCCTCTTTCCAAACCACAAGTATTAGTGAAATAGCAGTGCTCTGGTGCCCTCTTGTGTCCGCTAGTGTCACCAACCTTCAGCCACAGTGACCTGGGTGCAGAAAGACGCTGACTTCCTATTTGGACGTCACTTGGTCCTACCAGCCTACCAGCCAACTCTATACACACCCATCGTTTGCTCAATCTCCTCCTCTCTGTTCAAATGAAATCAGGAGGCCAGTACACTGTAAAAACATATCTATCATAGAAAGTCATGTCATATAATATTGAATCTTAAAATCTTATCCCTAAAACAAGTGAAGACATCTGCCACTGAGCTGCCAAACAGCTGAAAATGTTGCCTATACTAAACGGGTGAAATTTATTCACCCCAGTGGATTTTTTTTTTTTTTTTTTCACTTGTTTTGAGGAAAACAAGATTTGAAAACTCAATACTGTACTAAATGACTTGTTAAGAGTGCATCTACCTGGCTATGTACTTCAGGATTACAATCAAATTATGTAGACAAGAACAATAAAATGTACCAGGAAGGTAAAGGTGGTGGCATCAGTGCTGATATTGCTGAGTCTAGGTTCCTTTGACTCTTACCCAGGGATGTAGTGAAAGTAAACCTAGCAAAACTCAATTTATTTACCTTTTCATTTGTCATTTGAAATGTTTATTTTGCTCATAGCATACATTGTAGTAAGTAGTATTGGACCAATGTTCGTAAAATGAAAATAATACATTGTAAAAACATAAAAGTTATATACTACTTTGATACAGGCTATGTATGGCTATACTCACGTTATGCTGAATGACTTAATAGTTTGTCCACCAATAAATTAACCTGTACATTCTATAATATCAAACCAAGAGCTGCTTCAAAAGGAAAATAGAGCTCACTTCGGTTCAGCAGTTACTTGAAGGAGTGAAGAGTGGACAGTGATGGAAACTGTACTGTGTTCAGTTCTCCTCTAGATGGCCATAGCCACCAATTGCAGAGCAGAAGGAGAGCAGCATACAGCGCAGCAGGATAGCTTACAGTAATAATAGATGGATAGAGGTGAGTAAAGGTCATTGCTATTCAAAAGCAAACATCCTATTGATTATGTTCTAATGAGCAAAGTCAGTTCAATGAATGTAACTATGGCTATGCGTATTCTATTTTGTGAAGCAACAACATGATTTAAAAAATGCTGAATGTTGCCATGAAATGTCCTGAGTCTGACAAATCATCAAGGTAAAAAAAAATAAAGAAAAAAATATATACATTCATTCTCAACCCCCCAAAACACACAGTTCTTCACACAACAACCACATCACAAAACCTCATGTACGTTCTAATTCTGCATCTGTCGTCGGTGTGAATAAATAGACATCCGATGATAAGTATCATGTTAGCGGTAGAGAGCCAGACATAGATCTGTCTGACACCTCGCTATAACTCACATTTACAGTGTGTATCATACTAATGTCGGGGTGAGAGGTCACATCAAGACACTCTGACTAATCTCTTGATTTGTTACAGTGAGAAAGGGAAAAGGTTACTAGCTGCTAATTTAGGAAATTGCATGACTGGCAGCCTTGGGTTTTGCATAAATCACTTGTTTTGATTGGGTTTCAGAAAAAGGAGAAGTTTGAGGAAAGCTATTTATGTCAAAACATTCCAGGGGGTTGGACGAAAAAAGAAGCTGCACAATAAAAATGGAACGCCTGCTTACTTCAGACCTTTAGCTTTATTGTCATTTTTGCTCTGAATAAGAGCAGCACTGTATATTGGTGTTGCTCTGGTAAGGTGTGGATTCAAAAGTAGTTGACGATACTCATCACAAGTGAGAGTGTCATGGAGTTGAAACTCTGCAGATATCAATTACTCTTCCGTCCTGCACTCTTTCTTCCTCGCCCGGTGTTCAAGGTGGTGACAACACCACATTAAGTTTGATTTAGCTCCTTCTGTGCTCTCGGTGTCAGCTGCCCTCTATATATGGCTGTTTGTAAGTGAACTGTGCGGGAGATTAATTACAAGAGTTGCTGATGCTCCTGAAATCAAATCTCCATCTCTGGATTACCCCTCACCTGTTACCAATAAACACTTTTTTTTGGAGAGAACATGGACCCATATTCCCCTGCTTCTCCGTGGGTCTGTGTGCTCCTGACTCCCCACATACAGATGCGTACCTTTCCGTCTCTCGGAGGTGGGTGCCAGGCTATTTCTGTGTTCCTGTGACCTGTGGAAGACAGACAAAAGCCTATCAGTGTTGCTAATCATTTTAGGACCGTGATTAACGATACTGCGAGCTGGCCTCATTTCTGTTTTTTCAGGTATAGCGGGCAGCTCACCCTCCTTGGGCCCGCCACCAACCGGCGGTGCCAGCAGGCTGCCCCCGGACCTTGGCGCGGTATCAAGCGGACCGGGCCAGCATCCCAGCAGCCAAAACCCAACAGATGCACTGCACTGAAGCTGACATCACAAAATCAGGGGACTAACATTAGAAATGTTCTGTCTCACGCATAAACACACACATTTTCACATCTAAATTTAGAACACTCCTTCGGCCAAGGACTTAGTGGATGAATGGAAATAAAATCTGGCATATGAATTTAATCTCTTCTTTTCTGATTTCTCTCTGGCCTAGTTGTATCTCTTAAATTTCTACAAGGCTGTACTTTTCTACCAAAAGTTTCTTTTGAAACAGAGTAGATTAGGGTTCCTCTGATATGGGTTTTTGAGGGTCGATACCGATATTTTTAGACTTAAGTTGCTGAAAGCTAATAGTTTGTGCCAATATTCATCTTCATGTCCAATAATTGCAAGTATTCAGTGTTTCCACCAGAATTGTATTCTATGCAGGGTGGAAAAGCCTCTGAAACAGCATTTAGACCAGGGGACACTACAGTTCTCCATTGAAACTAATACTAATGAATTCTTTTAGGTGGCGCCTATTCAATGGTAGGGGAAACTCGTAATTTACTATTAAATGAATAAATAAAATGTGCAAAAAGAAGTTCATTGCAGGTTTTACATACTGATTTTGAGTAGCTGTGGTCAGGGAGGAACCTACATCATCAGCAGCGTACAACATGATATGACCAATATCCAATATTTAATAAAAACCCAATATCGGCCTGATACATTGGTATGATATACAGTATCAGTCTAACCATAGAGTAGATATATCTCTTTGTCTCTGTCAATTTTTCTCTTTGTGTCTCTCTGTCTGTCTCTCCCTTTCTCTTTAGAGAGATGAAAAAGGATTACGTTTTCCGACTATACAGTGGGTAAATACAGCATTCTACATCAGATTAATGCCATGCAGCTTGGCCTTGCTTACACAAGGTCGTGCTGTGCAAGCCCTTTGCTCTGAAAAATATATACGCACAAATACCCCTCCTCTTCCCAAGCACCACTCTGTCCCTTCTCTGCAACTCTCTCACGCAGCCCTCTAATAGTGGATTAGTTTGGGCCTGTAAATGCTGTAAACTCCTGGAAATGAACATCGATCTTCCAGTTTGATGAGGAACGGCCCGGCAAAGGGACAGACCCGGGCTCTCTCACTCTATCTTTCTCTTTCTCTCTCTCTATCTGTCTCTCTCTCTTGCTTTCTCTTCTTCACATTGAAGCACCTGACAATCATAAAAACTGTAACTTCCCATGTCATGCAGTCGCATCAGCTGGACTGCGGTCCTTGTTTGGCATCAGCGTTAAAAGTGTTGCATTTTCCTTGGGAAAATTAGCCAAAGGCGAAAGCGTATGTTATGTGGGGGAGAAAACACTTTACTGTCTAGGCAAAGAAGCAAAGCACACATACACACACACACATACACATACACACACACACACACACACACACACACACACACACAAACGCACATCCTGCCCCCTTTCTCCAGACCAATGCTGGCACTATACGTCCTCAGGCCTGCCTTGGCTGGTGGTTTGATAAATTGGCCCTTTCATCTCGTCGATGTGCATTGTGTCAGTGGGGTTCGTGTGTAAATGGTCGTGTGTGTGCGCATGCTTGTGTGTGTGTGTGTATGCGTCTGCCTGGGTACATTGTCTGAGCTGTGAAGTGTTTGGCTTCCTCACTGAGGGCTGCTGTCACAGCCTCTGAAAGCGTGTAATAGGCGCCCATTCTCCCGGAATGAATACACATCCATACACTGGTGAGAAAATGTGACAATTCGAAAAGACTTGGGATAATGAAAGGGAAAAATTATAAAAAGGGGCATAGCAGTGTCATTCTTTTCAGCTAAGCACTAAATTTGGTGCATATGATTGCTTTGGGAAGTGTTTGTGGTCCACAGTGAATTTATTCATTTTTGATAGATCAAGGATGGGTATTGTTGGCTGTGCAATGCATTCTGGCACCAAACATGGGGTTTCTGGGAGTTGGACTATGCTTCATAGCTGTGTAATGTTGCCTTGGTTTGATTTGCATCCAAAGGCAACCGTTTGTTCATTCAAATTCCTTAGAAATCATTCCTTCTGAAATATGGGTTCATTTCCAGAAACTTTGTTTTATTGAGATAATGATATGTGCAATCTGCCAATTCTGAACAAGAGTATGTTTTCAGCAGAACCATGTTTAGTGTTTGACCTACAAACCTCCTCATAGACGGTCTACAGACTGCGCAGCATCCGAGCACAACACCATGTCTGCACACAAAAACCATGCAAAACAGTTATGTGACACAATACGGAAAAGAAGAGAATTTGAAACCATTAGAAAAGTGACATGTATTGTAAAAATGTGAGTAAGTAATTGTTAAGGCTGGATGTTAGGCTACTATACAACAAACCCGTATGAATAATAATTACAGTACTGTAATCCTAATGGACTGGTGACCTGACCAGAGTGCTTCCCTGCCTTCTGCCCAATGCATGCGCCCCCCCACCCCACCCCCACCCACCCACCCACCCACACACACACACACACACACACACACGACCTCCACCCCGTGACACAAAAGATTAACGAGGGTCTAGAGAAAATAAATGAATGAATGAATATTATAGTAATCTTATAGTGATATCATAGGAGATTAACAAATACCATAAAGTACAATAAACTCAGTATAAACTCACTAATGAGACCCAGACACACTTTAAACTCCCTATAGTAATATTATAGAAATATTATAATGATACCATAGGACATTAAAAATTCTATAGACACACTACACACTACTATAGGAAGATTCTATCAATATTACAGTGATTATTCGTCAGGGTCGTACTGTAATTACAATTTCATGGGGATCTCTCTCTCTCACTCTCTCTCTCTCTCTCTCTCTCTCTCTCTCTCTCTCTCTCTCTCTCTCTCCTCTCTCTCTCAGAAACGCACTTTATGTAAGATGATACCTTTGCATGTGGGTGCACTGTGCAGAAACCTACTCACTCGACCAGTGCTCCCACTCATTCTGCAAATCGCGCACTCAGTACAGTATCACACACACACACACACACACACTCTCCGTAAGCCGAGAGCGCTTTGCTTTCTTTCATCCCGGTGGAGACGTGGCCACACTCTTTCTTTTCCCTCTTCCTCTGCTTGTTTTGGGATTGCTCACTTTGTTTTTGTTTTTGCTTCCCCCCTCCCTCCCTCCACCCTCCTCCCTCCACCGCTCCTCTTGCCTCCTATAGTAGTAGTAGTGGATGATATCAACAGCCGTCCGCTCCTTACCTCCGCGGTAGTACGGGAGAGAAGAGTCGCCAGAGGACAAGCGCATCACGACAGGGCGGCACGAGGGGGGAGAAACTGCACGAGCAAAACAGAAGAAATAAGCGACATAGTACACACACCGGGGGGTGAATGACAGCGCGCAGTCGGACACTCGAGCGGAGAGGAGTCCCCACAAGTTTGGACGGATTTTACAGTACAGGTGCGCCGAGAGATTAGACGGGCAGTTGGCGGATGTTCGTCGGTTTCGCGGAGGGGAATCGCTGCCTCTGCGCAAGGTGAGTGATACGGACTGACTGGAGAAATCATCCGAGTGGAGTTTGCTCAACAAATGAATTATTGACCAGTCTGACTCCGTCTCTTGACCTCTGCATCGTTCTATTGGGAACCAATAATCTTTGCGGAGCAGAATGGCTGAAGGTTAGGCGCCTTCAATCACTATAACTTAGAATTGGTATAGGGGTTTAGAGTGAGTGTGTGTGTGTGTGTGTGTGTGTGTCTGTGGTTCTCATTCATAGTTTTTATAGTCACCATATCAAACTTTATGGTGGTTTTCTTTTATCTGTAGGTTTTTCTGTGGCATCATTTTTGATCTTCAGCATGGTATTTTAAAGTTTAGCTGTGATGTTTATCTTTCTTAAATTTATTCAAGGATTAGAATAGTTATTTCTCACAAAGGCAAACTCAACAGTTTGAGTTATTCATTATTTATGCCTGTGTTCTCTAGCCTGTCTTTGGATGTTTGAATGGAAGATGAGATGTTGCACTAGAGTGTAGTTCCCCATGGACAGAGTGAGTTATCTCAGCTCCTGAGATAGAGACAGGTATGGTGTAGTTACCCTCTAGTCTGAGAAGTATGGAATAAAATCTATGGCTTTTCCTTTTTTATTTGGAAACTTTTCATAGCATTCCTAACCCTAGCCCTACTCCAAATCACTACAGATTTAGGTGACGTACAGAAATGAGTTGCACGTCAAATATAATATGGATTAGTTCCGATACTCTCACACTGCATCCAATTTCACTGCCTCTTATCCGTCTCATTGAAAGGATTCTCAGCGCTAGCATTTGTCACTTTGGGAAGAGTGTCCAGTCAGCCTTACACTGGGTGTCTGCTGCAGTATGATACCAGCTTATGGCCTTTTCACAGCACTCTCCCGCCTGTCACCAGCACTGACACTCACACACACACATACACATACACATATAAAGTGTACAGGCTATCCCTATACTGAGGCTTGAGTTCTATCTCTCATCCAAACACCTCGTAATGAAGTGTCATCAAGTCAGAACAATTCAATTTACTTGTGTCTTCACAGACAGTCATCACTTCAGTCCTCAGAAGGGGACATTTTATTAATCCTGGCTGGGCTCCATTCATTTTACTCTGTCTTTTTATCTCCATTGCGCTGCCATTGGTCTTTTTTTCCCCTCCATGAGCAGAGCCACAAGGCCAACATGCCTGAGGAGCTGAAGCCTCTTGCTCTGTTTACATGCAGTTATTGATCAGAAGACAGCAGGAGAGATCTTCCAGTCCTGCGCTGTGATCGATTCTGCACAGGCTGGAGTCTACTGTACTTCAGCCACAGTCCACAGCAGGAGACAGGGCATCAAGATGTCATAGGATAGAATAGCATAAAATATAATATAATAGAATAGAATAGAATAGAATAGGTGTAATTTCATAGACTTAAGTGCACCTTAGTCTGTTATTCCATTTAGTCACAAGTGAAGTATGTTGCCCCAAAGCGATAATATAAGATATTACAGATTCAGTTTGCTTCTGTATGTGCTGGTATTGTAAAAGTAATGTGATAGTAATGTAAAAGTAATTTGATGTAATATAATAACTCATTTATGCCAATTCCCATAGCTATAAGTGAGAGGTAAGAAGCATTGTTTTTTTTTTTAAGAAGAAAATAAAAATGCAAAAAAAAAATTGTTTTGTTGAAAAAATAAAACAAGTTAATTAGGATGTTCATAATGTGGAACATATTCAGTGTAGCTCTTGCCAGCTCTGAGCTTTTTAGAAGTAGCCTATTTCATTCTCTCTCTCTCTCTCTCAGGCGCACACACACACAAACACATGAGGTGCTGAACTGCGACTGGGGGAGAATCTGATTAACCAACTGGCATAATTTACCCCGTCCTCAATGAATAAACGTGGAAGCGATGTTCTTGAAAAGTGTCCGCCTTCCAACCATACATGCACAGCATACAAATAAAGCATGTGTACATACGCACGCACACACACACACACACACACACACACACAGCCCTAGATAAATAATCAAGGCAGTGATGTTTTTCTTGAAAAGTGGCTGCTGCTTTCTAGCTTCTTTTAATAAGACTAAGATTGATCGAGCACAGAGGATGTGTGTGTATGTGTGTGGGTTCACAACCGTGCTATTGCTCTAGTTTCTTTAAGATTGATAGAGCGTTGTGTGTAGGTGTGAGTGCGTGTGCGTGCGTGTGTGTGTGTGTGTGTATGTTTTCCTCTAGGACTGCTCCATAGCAACAGGCAGCATATCTTCTTCAAATGTCTTATTTTCTCACACACCGTATGCTGACCTTTCTGTTAACTGTGCGTATGCGTGTCTATGCATGGCCGCATCTGCATCTGTCTTTGTATGTGTGTGTGTGTGTGTGTGTGCATGTAGATTGGTGTGTGTGCCATGTGACCTTTCTTTGTTTACATGCATTAATTGCTGCATAATAACTAATAAGGAAGAGCTCGCTGCGCCTATCTTCTAGATCAAGACACTGTATCTGTCTGTCTCATAGCATCACTAGTACAATGCCAACCTAATCCAAAGGACTTGTTCTGCTTCTTTTTCTCCAGACAAAGCACATCTCATCACAATTATGCAGTATTGATAATGATTTAGTACGCTCCGAATAAGTGGCAGTTTATCATTTTCAGCCTGTTTCATGTATCTCTCAGAGGGAACAAGAGAGACATCTTTAATATATATCTTGACACGGTTGTCGTGTTATGTTAATATCAGCGTTAGACTAATAACTGGTTGCATATTTCATATCCGGGGATAGCAGACAGAGCTCTTTAGAAATCAATTTTCTTTTGCTCCATCACCATGCTCGGAAACTGGCCGAGTGCCAGATGGAGAGCGAAAGAGGGAAGGAGAGAGGCATATTGTGGGTATTGTGGGTGCATTAGCGAATGAGGAGAGGAAGATATGCTTATCAGGTGTAGAACTGAGATCTCATTATATTTAACGGTTTTTGTTTGTTTATTGTCTTTCAATTTGTCTTATTTCGAGTGACTAATTTTCACAACACTTGATATGCTTAACGGCATACACACACACACACACACACACACAAACACACCACATGCAAGTTGAAGTGCAGACCAAGAGAAGCACTCCTATACAGCCTATATACTGTTCACTTACAGTATATAGGCAAGGTGCTGCAAGGTCATGCCCTATTTACTCAAGCTTTGCGTTGGGCCTGTGTCCATGCCAGCATGTGCGTGTGTGTGTGTGTGTGTGTGTGTGTGTGACGTACTATCTCTCCATGCAGTCTTGGCGCGTACATATCGATGGCACATTCTTCATAGTACAGTATGATCTCTCGCAGGCTCGCACGCTGTCCTTTGTGAATGGAGGGAGCGTGTGCATGTGCAGAATACGTAACAAACATAACAAATAACTCGACTCACGCTGCTCCATCATGGATTCCGTGCTGTATATCTGGCCGTCCCAGGCTTTTTCTAGGAAATATTTATGGAAGAGAGAACAGACAAAAGCACACCGACGCGAGCCTGTTCTCATATCGAATTATGAAAAGTAACGCATCGCAATTTTGTTTGTATTCTGTGAATGGAGTGAAACAGGAGGCAGAGCTCACAGGACTGAAACAGACACTGAAACAATGTGGTGGATGGATGGGTGTATACACTTCAACTCCCAGGTTTGATTCATGACTCATTCAAAGACGTTTTCTGCTGTGAGTTCAGCAGAAGATTTTTTTATTTAACCATGACCAAAACCTTACTTACTTACTTCTTATTTAACCTTGATCAAATTGTTTTAGTTGCCCAACCTTAACCATAAACTTAACCTAAGCTGATTTAGCACAGGTCATGCAGCTGGCCATGCATGGGCATAGTAGGGATCAGGGGTGCGTAACTATTTCGTAACATATCATACTAAAGTTGTATTAGAACACGTTGCACACACACACACGCACACACACATACACAGGCACGGACAGACACCTCTTAATAACCTGCATTGTTTTTTACCTCTGGCTCACTGTGGGGACCCCTGCAGGCTTAGCAACTTCCACATTTAGTCAAGCAAACACACACACACACACACACACACACACATGCATATATGTCGGAGCCCTGTGATTGACAGTTGTACCTACAAGGTCATCTGTGTAGATGTCCCCGCAGGAGCGAACTACATCGTTAACTCCCAGCCGCATTGTAATGAAACTATTTTTACAGCCGCTTCATATTCAAACCACAAGGCTTAAGTGGGAGGTATTCAAATGAATTACACCGTGTGATATTCTAATTGGAGCAGCCTTTTGTGCCACAGAAGAAGGAGCTTATTTTACTAATTACTGAAAGGAAAATTGTCATATTGCTAATTACTTGTTTGGGTTGTATGCGTGGCCATATCAGTTCACTAATGGAGAGAGGGAGATAGAGAGAGAGAGAGAGGGGATTGAGTTCTGGGGAGAGAGAGGAAAGACGAAACATTAGAGAGATTTTTTATTTTTCTATCCCATCCCTTCAATTAGTTCACTCTCTGCATTCTTTCTGGGTGAATTTTTTTAGACTCTGGATTTTTCTTCAAATCTGTAAGACTTTGTGTTTATCCGTCTCACTCCAGCTCCGTCTCTCAGGTGCTGCACGCTGGCATGAGTCTGTTGTGTTGTGCTGTGTTGAGGAGCTCGGTGCCTTGTGGGAAATCTGTGTTTTCCTTCTCAACTTCTCCAGTATAATACATATGGTACTTGGGAATAGAATATTGCTGAAATCTGACTTTTTGTTTTGTTTTCTAAACATATATTAACAAAAATATTACATGAAAGTATTATTCTCTAGTGCTCTATAGTCTCCCATTTCACTCACAGTCTGCCAAAGAGGATGTGTGTGTGTGTGTGTGTGTGTGTGTGTGTGTGTGTGTGTAAGAAGAGGAAAACAGAGACAGCGGATTGTGATGACAAAGTACTGCCAGCAGCCAAAATCCTTGAACTACGTGTTTTTGTGTTTGGTGCAGCAGCATGTTTAAAGGCCCTCTCCGTATCGATCACACCGCTTTCTTGGTTTTGTTGGAGCTCAGAGCAACCTTTGATTGACATCACTCTAATCTCAGGTCTAATACACTAGATATTGAACGTGTGGCTTCTGGGCAAAAACCAAGACAGCATTCAGCCTATTGCCCTTCAGCTTTCAAGGGTAAAATATGAAGACGGAAATTTTTGCCAAGAAAGTTAGTCACACTAAACAGGATGAGAACATTTAGATAAAAAGTGCTAAGATATAAAAACAGTGCAATTAGTTGCTAATGGAACAGACAGACCCCAACAGCTTTGTTGCCATCCAGCATGGCATCACCCATATGTTACAGTAGCATAACAACTCCCATTCAAACTTCAGAGCGCCTTTTGTCTCCCACCATTAACTCAGTTTGCCCAAGAGCCTGCAAGTGAACACACACACACACATACACACATACACACACAGGGAGGTGGAGATGTGCTCGGTTAAACCGGGAAAACCTAACTTTACCCAGGATAATAGGCTTCATTCACCCTCTAATGAATCCCCACTGTGGCCTAAAGCTGTAGATCTGCTATTAATACCATTACCAACTAATGGGCCAGAGAGAGAGAGGGAGAGAGAAGAGAGAGATTCTAAAAGATAAAAGAACGACAGTGCCCTCGTGAATAAAAAGGTCCTCATGCCTAAATGAGACAGGTGAGTAATAGATAGTTCGACCTATAAACTGCTGTGCCTTGAGAGAGGACAAGTGGGAACGTCCTGTTCAATCTGATTCATCCCTGAATGGACACCAAATGTCCTTTTGGACTGCATAGCCGTGACAAGGAAGCATAAAGCACTCTAAATAATTTGTATGAATGGCGCCATCGCAACTTTGCATTATTTTACTGCAAAAATATGTTTTCTTCCTGCATATGAATGGGCTGGAATATAAGAAGTGGTATTAGGATGATGATGGCAGTGTGCAAGGCCTTTTTTTCCACAAGAGTAGATAAGTCTAGCCTACACCATCCCTCATGAATAATCACTGCCCTGAAGGCCATATTACCGCCACTGAGAGAGAAATAGTGAGGAAGAGACAGGGAGAGAGACAGAGAGAGAGAGAAAGCCTAGTGTGTGTAAGTGCTCCTGTTTGTGACTCCATCAATATCAAGGTACGGCACACATTGCTCAGAGGATCTTGTCCCTAAAATAGCATTCGGGGCACAACTAATAGAGAAAAGAGAAAGAAGAGAAAGAGTGATGGAAACACGGAAACACACACTGACCGGGGAGGAGTGTGTGGCCTGACCTTGGCATTTAATGGCGTATTATTTAGCACCTCGAGACACACTCTGCTTCTCTCTAGGGTGCTTAATACTATAAGTGGAGTGGTTTGACTGTGTTGAAATGAATGGCTGACAGCTGACTGGAACCCTAATCAGACATCTGTGTCATCCATTTTGCATCTGTGTTTTTATAGTTTTACGTTACACAGCAGGTGTACACACATGTGTTTGCACCCCCACTGTGTTTGACTATGCGTGTGTGTGTGTGTGTGTGTGTGTGTGTGTGTGTGTTTGCAGATAGGTATTTAGCAAGAACAGTACAAAGGGACCTCCTGCAGTGCAAACAGAATGATTGTGAATCTGGATGCAGACTCGGGCCCCTGCTCCTTTGAAGACTGTATCCCCACAGTCTACCTTTGATTGCTACTGTGCAAAGGGGAGGGTGGTTAATGTCGGAGCGAGGGAGAGAGGGAGGGGAAGGCGGAGGAGGGGAAGACAGGGTTGCTGAGGGATTGCGGATACAACATTACGAAGAGCGAAAGAGAAAAAGAAAAGATGTAATGTGGAACATCAAAGTGACAAGGCAGAGTGCCTTTGCAATATAGGTCTCCATATCATTAACCCTGCAACCCTCTCTCTAGTTATTCCCACTAATGACTCATTAGACAGGTCATTGGCTTACAGGCCGATGTCAATAATTCATGGTACATTTGCATAATTTGACAGTTACATCAGAGCAGCGGTTTATTTCAGGTCAGTTAACGGCATCTAAAATGAGAGAGCGCAGAGAGAGAGAGGGGAACAGACAGCCCAGTTCACAGCGGTCGGCTTCCTGATGGACCAGAAATGGACAGATTGAGGAGGGAGGAAAGGGAGGAGAGAACTTAAAAGGAGCCCTGCTGCCCCAACCACCTGCTGTTCTCTCTCTCTTTCCCCCTCAGTCTCTCTGTGTGTCTCTCTCCCCCCCCCCTCCCTGTAAAAGTGTTTTCTGGCCTACTCTGGTTCTTACTACAGTATGTGTTTTACTAATCAAGTGGTGTTTCAGGCCACAAGAGACTTGAGAATGTCTTTGTAATAATAGTAGTGTGTCTGAAGCTCCCCATTGGGGTGAAACATTATACTCTATCTCCGCCAGTACAATGGAGCTCTCATGCAGTACCCCGCTATCTAATTGCAAGTAATTTTACGAGCCAATTAATATTCTAAGCCCAGGTGACAGAAAACAGGCCAAATGGGCACATTTATTAGAAAAGAACAAAAGCTATGTCCAATTTGATGCAAGACGATCGCTTTTTAATGAATGATGGGCCAGAGGCTGAGATTTCAGGGAGGGCCCAGAGTTCACATCCAGTTTTAATACTTGATGTGGTCTTAAAAGAGAATCGCTCTAAGGTTCATTCTATCTCCAGATGCCTTAGGCCTTCATGCTCTCGCTCTGACTCATCTAATTCTTCCATTCACCTGTCTAATTGAGTTTGTACTCTTGGTGGTTCACATGCAGGATTAGATGCGATACAGCACGCATTTGAGCCATACGCCTGCTCATTTTCTCTGTGAAATAAAACTCTCAAATTGAGATTTGCAAAATGTTGCACAGAGTTGCAGCGTTGTTGTGTTTTAGACGTACTTTTGAATTGACACCACAATTCAAAAGTACCTCTAAAACACCTCCAAAAGTCTTACATTTCTGGTGTGAGATCAGCCTCTGCCCGCATATACCTGACCGCCTAATTATAAATACTGCTGTTCTTTACTTCTGTCACACACTTCCTTCATCGCTTCCCTCATCCTTCATTTCATTCCGTGCAGTGACCTCTATGTGCATCTGAGCGAAATATAAGAAGGAAATTAGATATTATATTGAAATTTAATAAAAAGCTATTGCTGACATATAAGAAGGAAATGAAAGATAAGAAGTTGAACTTTCCAGCAATCCTAAATATAGCAAATTTATATCGGTGGTTCACACTGGTCTTGAAATTGATAGAAAAGTTACAGTAAATTAGGTTCTCGTACCTGTTACTAATACAGAATGTCACCACATATCAATCCATCGAACAACTGGTTGGCTCTGATACGGTGGGAATGAAACCAGAGTTTTTCCATAAGTCTCAAAACCCATGTATCATGAAGCTATCACATTCAGTGTACCAATCATAGAGCTCTCCGTCCCTCACCTCCCATCTCTCCTTTCCCTTCTCCTTCCCTCGTTCATTATTTTTCTCACTATCTGCCTCTCTATCTCTTCGCTCAGTTGGGCCTGCCATTCCATTAATCTTGCGAACAGATTGCCTCTATTAATTAGTCCACATCTCCCATCTTGCATGTAATAATCAGAGGTAATGGAGATATTAGGTGGATAAGGATAGTTCTGCAGTCATGATTACTTTTAATTAGTTTGAAGATTAAAAGATAGATTCACTTTTCAGCCTGGTTAACGCTCAGACTGACAGCACGAGGCCTTTCCTTGCCTCAAAATTTCAGGATTATGCCCTTTGACAGACACAAATTATACAGGAGATTCATTGTGCCAGTTTGCATAAAAATGTCTGTCCCATCCTGTCTCACAGGACGTGTTCCAATCATCAAACAGTGGAGGTAAAAGATATTTCCATGCCTCAAGACAAAAACATGTTTCCAGCGATATTGCAGAATGAATGGTGCACCCATAGAGATATAACACCCTGCAGACACATAAACCATATAGCTAATTGAGCACCGTGACATCGGATGTGGTGTAAAAGGTAATGATAAAGTCTGTTGCTCTAAATCAAATCTGTATCTACTCTGCAATTTCATTTCAATGTTCAAGGGACACATGTTCAATTAGATAATGGAGGAAGCGTCTATACAGAACACTAGCAGCTAATTAGAAGGTCCAGGGTGTACTAAGCACAAGAGGAGAACAGACAGGGATAATTATTCCACGCTGTGTGCGCTCGCGAGTGTGTGTGAGTGTGTGTGTGCGTGCGTGCTAAAGCTACCTACACACTAGGCTTGAGAGAAAGAATACCAATTCCTGTCATTACTTTTCCGTGCTGACACATGGAGTAGATCTTGTCTGATCTTCTCATTACTGACCCTCTGACTCACAGCACACGTCCCAGCGTGTCTCCGGAAAAAGGCCTTATTGTTTCAGGGGACGTTATTCACAGCGACCTCTGCAGCGTATCTCGGGCTATGAAACACGTAGCCGGAGCCCGAGCATCCTGCCCCGTGGCTTCCTCGGGGCAAGGATCTTATCCCGCTTAATGCTTGATGTTCCTCGACCGTTCCCCGCAGACCCGTTACTCACTCTAACCCTGTCAGAACACGGGCTACAGGGGACACATAATGAAAAGGATAGGAAATTGAACAGAAGACCCCAGAGCACATCATTAAACCATTTTCTATTACCGTACTCGGTATAAAAGGGAAAGAAAACACGACCGGCAGGTTGTTAAGAACCCGCAGCCACGGCTCCCAGTGGTCTCCATGGTTTTACTAGTTGGGCAGTCCCAGCGCTGAGGAGGTTTAAAGACACTGCTTCTCACCAGGAAATCTTACTGGGGGACTTTTAACAGTTGACTGCAGAGACCGTAATCCCTAACACGGTTGCTGTTTGGTAAACCAATCCCTTTACAACGTAATTGTTCCCTGCCAGAGCCAAGTGCTCAGAAATTCTTGGAAGTTTATGGAAAGGGTTACATGGTGGAAGGTGGAAAAACATTTTGCTTTGCTTGCATGCCTGAAGGTTGCATCCTAATTTAGGTTTACCTGGGATATTTTGGTCCAAAATGTGACTTTGGGAAGCTCTTCTCTTCAAGCAGCACAGTCATCCTTATTTTTTGTTTTTCTTGAGGAAGAATCATCCGTGTTTCCAAATTATTCCATACACCTAAATAACAAGCAGTAACTTGGGCCAGAGCCTCGGGCCATTGTGTCCAAGACTCGGGCCAAAATCAACCATGAAGGAATGTTCTGACAGAGAGGATCCACATATTTTGGGCTGAACTGTCACGATGAATCTGTCATTCCCACAGAAAACCATTTCTAAATTGAGATGGGATACTTGCATGATCATGCACCTCTAACACACACTATAAGGTTCACTGACATTTCTATTATTCTGTTCTATTCTGCATTTTAATCATCTGCGCATTTGTGTATGTGTGTGTGTGTGTGTGTGTGTGTGTAGTCTCAGATGAAGATGAAGTCGGCGGGCGTCGTGGAGGGAGGGTTGTTCACAGAGAGCTATTGTAACATCTGCAATGCCCAGCTCATCTCCGAGTCTCAGCGCACCGCTCACTATGAGGTGAGTCCGTCTCTGCTCAGTTTGGAGGATTTTTCTCAGCTTGCTCTCTTTGTCAGGACCAAATATACGAAAGTAGAGTGAAAGAACCCACACAGGAACACACGCACACAACAGCAAACGCTGCTATCGCCCCTTTGACAGGCAGACACCCATATTGTACGCTTACTCCTTTGTCCTTTGCTAGTCATTTGTTGAGCATCAGGCTTATTTGTACCAATTTGTGTCTGTGCCGTTCAAAACAGTGCTCATCCATTATACATAGACTTAATACTGCAGTGGCAATACTGTTCAGGCACAGACACATGCGCACACACACACAGACACACACACACACAGTTTTTTTGTTGTAATGTAGTCCACCTCTCAACAGACTTCCAAAGAGTGATTTAATGAATGGCCATTAAATCATCAGCCCTCTGCATTATTTAACTAGCAAACACAAAGGTGTGTGTGCGTGTGTGTGTGTGTGTGTGTGTGTGTGTGTGTGTGTGTGTGTGTGTGTGTGTGCGCGCACACATGCATGCACGTGCGCATGCTTATGTGTACTGCATTGAGGTCCTCCTTGATTACAAGACACAACTGGGATTAACAAGCAGACTAATGAGGACAAGGCCCTTATCTGGAGAATTAGGCAAGGACAACAGTGTTTGTGTGTGTGTGTGTGTGTGTGTGTGTGTGTGTGTGTGTGTGTGTGTGCAACCATATTCACTTCAATCTATTTCTGTCTCTCCACCTCAAGTCTGACAAACACACACAGCATTGAGTTGTGCAGACAAATAGACTGACAGGCTGACTCACTGTTTGTCCTCACTGTTACCAATAACAACTATAACAGCTAGGGG
>NC_136011.1:15061461-15123961 GCF_048128805.1 Centroberyx gerrardi
AAAAACTGGAAATCGTAAATATAAGAACCTTGATCTGGACACAAGCTATCATGTTCATGGCTTACCCAGATTAACTCTGCACAGTTTTCTTAAAACAATGTATACAGTAAGACATTAAAAGCTGATACACATGGACTGCAGTGCATATACACATATGAAATAGGCATGGTCGTCGCGTGATTGTAGGTGTACAGACACACACAGAAATGTAAACACCTGCGTCTCCATCTGTCTCCCTAAGTGACTAAGGCATGACTCAGCCCCTCCTGGCCTTCACTTCATATGGGACACCAAATACACACACACGCAAACACACACGCACACACACACACACACACACTTAATGTAATGTACTGTGAGCACCGCAGTAAGCACTTTGTTCACAACCTTTCACACAGAGACGTGACATTGACTATCTGACAATGCTGGAAAACTTTGATGAAAGATGAGTGTTGCGCCGGAGATGAAATTCTTTACAATTCAATTCAGGATAAAACTTTTCCTCTTTCATCTCTTTCATCTTTTTTTTGCTCCCAGGGGAAGTTTCACACATCTTTTCTTCACACTTCATCTTATTGTTTCCCCCCCCCCCCCCCCCCCCTCTGTTCTCGCACTGATTGACATGGTGCAGTCCAATGGGAGCAGCAGAACGGGACTCTTGCAGAGTGAATGAAATGCCAGCATCTACGCACTGTAAAATGCCAAGCCTTGAGGTTTGTGTGGCGGTGTACGTTTGTGTGGAAGTGTTTGTCACAGAACAAACGCAGAGAAAGTAGGTCGGAAAGGTGCTCCCAGATGAAAGGGGAGGGGAGTTGATCCGTTTTCCTCCCCTATTCTCCTCCCTCCCCGCTTTCTTTCCATCTCTCCGTCTGTGCCGTTTCCTACCTGCGCGAGGGCAACAGATAACAAAATGCCTTTTTTTTTTCTCTTTTCCTCCTCTAATGCTATATTTGCACCGTCGCTCCTTTTAATTTACACTTTCAGCGCTTCTTCAAACTCCAAATGGGGGTGTCTGTTTCCCTGCGCTTCTCCATGTGTATATTTAGCCATGGTTCCCAGCTCCTCGACACAGAGCGGGAGAAGTGAGGAGGAGGAGAGAGAAAGCGAAACAGAAGGAGAGAAAGATAAACACACCTCATTAGAAGTCGGTTGTTAGGTGCAGGAGCAGGGCGAGGCCACACAAACAAATATTCTGAGATACAGACATCACTGTCAGGCAGTGGATGAGCAGGCGTACATACATACATGCACACACACACACCAAATAGGTCATATGTAAATGAGTCTCAACAGATGTGTGTGTGTGTGACAGGCAGAGAAAGTGAGGGAGTCAGGGACAAAACAGAGAGGAAGATTGAGAGGAGGGGAGGAGAAAATCAAGATTGAAGAAACGGAAAGATTGACGGATATTGGAGCGGTGACAGAGTGAGATGGAGGAAAAGAGTGAGTCAGAGATGGTGTTTATTGTTGAAAGTGGCTCAATGGAGTGGCAACTGTAATGAGCTGACAATTATTCATATGTCAGTCACCCACACACAAAATTGTTTAAAACTTTCTCCTAAACCAAATCCCTGGTGTAACATCTGTCAGCGAACGACAGAGTTTGTGTTGCTGTTTTTTTTTTTTTTGTTGTTTGTTTTTTTACATAGATGCTTCTTTGTGTTTCAGTCCCATCTCTGTCTAGTGCTTCTTTTACATTTCAATGTGTTTTGACAGGTGAGACCACTGCAGGCTGCCATGGAGAATCATCTCAGTCTCTCTGTCCTCAGTCAAAACCAGGCAGTAGTGGGACATCAGCTCACTGAGGTTGATTTTCTCATCCTGGTACAACAAGATTTCGGCAGAACAAGATCTCGGTAGCGGGGCCCATGGGGGCAAAATAAGAAGACAGAGAAAATGGAGGGGGGGGGGAGGGGAGTTGTAGAGGGAATGAGCAATAGAATGAACAAGTGGAAGAGAAGAGAGGAAAATACACAGACAAGAGAGGAGGTGGAATCCACTAGAAACAGGAGAGAGACGATAATGAGCGAGTGGAGTGGGGGGAAGTGAGCCGAGAGAGAGGGAAAACTTTGCTCCCGGTGGAGGGGAGGCAGGAGGAGGGAGAGAGATGGAGGAGAGGAGGAGAGGAGAGGAGAGGAGAGGAGAGGAGAGGAGAGGAGAGGAGAGGAGCAAGACTTGTCCTTATGGGCACTATGGCTCCCGAGATACAACCATGAATAAAGATCACGGGATAAATATAGAGCATCTGTTTCCACTTTACATACAAACACATACACACACACACACACACACACACACACACTGCAAACAGATACACACACACACACACACACACAAGCAGATATGCACACCTTATTACACAGGAGTATAACATTCTTCCTTTGGCAACATGAAATAGCTTCATCATGCTAATAAAGCAGAATTAATTGAATTCGTATCAATTGAGAAGGAGAGGGAAAATTAGTTAGAGAGAGAGAGAGAGAGAGAGAGATAGAGAGAGAGAGAGGGACGGTTCAGAGCAAGCCTTTAACACGATCACAGCAGGAGGAGACACGGGGGAGGAGAGGAAAGGAGGAGGAGAGGAGGAGGAGAGGAGGGGTGGCGAGGACCTGCCAATACAGATAAATATTTCATCCCACAACACACAGAGTCACTGAGACTGGTGCCCAGAGGGGGAGGGAGGATGCAGGAAGGAGAGAGAGAGAGGGAGAGAGGGAGAGGGAGAGAGGCTGAGAGTGGAGGGAAGGCAAAGAGAGAAAAAAGCAAAAGAGGAGGCCAGAGAGGGGAAGAGCGACCAGAGAGAGAGAGAGAGAGAGAGATGGCAGAGATGAGAGACAGAGCTAAGCCTGGAAGGTAAAGGTGTCCTTAACTCTCACATCCACTGTCCGTGATGCTAACCAAGGCTGACACCAGACACACGCACACACATGCATGCACACACAGACACACGCACATGCACAACACACACACACACACACACACACACACACACAGGGATGGTGTGGCAGACAATTTTCTATTATTGTCCTCTATCTGAGAACTGAGGTTTCTCTCCTCCGACTCGATTTGACACCGGTGACTAGAGAGAGCACTGGTGTGAAAAGACAGAAAGAAAGAGAGAGAATAGAAAAGAAATGTGCAAACAAATGGAAAGGGAGTTCGGGAGGCAGAAGGAGAGAACAAGAGCCTGGATGAACAGACAGTGAGAGGGTGTAGCTGCAGCGTGAGCAGAGAGGAGGAGAGAACAAATGGGGGAAAAGGTGTGAAAAAATAGAGGTGAAAGGCAGAGAAGTGTGCGCATGGAGAGAGGAGAGGAGGGCTGTGTGATTATTATGAAACCAACCATCACTTCTATCAGTTTTATCAAGCCACCCAGGAGTTTCTTTAGTGATTATTACAGTCAACCTTGCTGGAGCTTTTCTGAAAAATTGCACAATCTCCATCATTTTGTGCAGTATGTGCACTTACAATAAAAGCACAGTTAAAGGCCAAAGCGTATTGGAAAGTGCCTTGATTAGAGCGTTTATCACTGAAAAATTGTGACGATTCCTGAAAATCCCATCATTTTCTTGACGGAATTGGAAGCATGTTCCTGCAGTTAATATGTGCTGCAATTGCAAGCCTTGCAATATAGGAGACTTTGTTTTGCAGAACATTTCAAAATTGCAGTAAACAAACTTGAATCCATAGAAAGCTGTATGAGAAGGCTGAGAAGTTATGATGACAACAGAAATACAGAGAAAGAGATGGGACTAGGCATGTGAATGGGGAGGTTCTGATTCTCTAACAAGTAGCCTTTATGGTTTTCACTCTGATATTAGCTTTATAGATTCTCCAGTGTAGTGATGGGCAGAAACAGACAGACATAGCTAGAGAGGGAGAGATATCGCTTGACTTCTCTGTATGTGTGTATGTGTGCGTGTGTGTGTGTGTGTATGAGCGTGTGTGTATATCTATGTCTATCAAGCTGTTGATCTTTTTGTTTATTTTCCCTCTCTCCCGTGGGGAACAGCTCCCCCTCATCATTAGTAATGAACCAGCAGTGGTGAAAGGGCCGAGCCACAATCTCAGCCGAGCACACTGGAGAGATGAATATTTGATCAGCCCTCTCTTTGTGTATGTGTGTGTGTGTGTAAGTGTGTGTGTGTGTGTGTGTGTGTGAACAAGACCGAGCCCAGTGAGGTCAGTGCAAAGTGTACATCTCTCCATTTTCTCCTCTCCTCTCGCCTCTCCTCTTTCCCTCTGTCTTCTCACCTCCTCCTCCTCTCCCTCCCTTCCTTCTCACACCATCCCCCTCTCTGCACCTCCCTGCACCTCTCCTCCCCTGCGGTCCATTCTTATCCCACAATTCCTCGCACCTCCCCGCCACCTCTCTCTCTCTCTCTCTCTCTCTCTGTTACCCTCTCTCCCTCCTCTCCTCCTGTAGGACAGTGCAGAGACGGAGGTGGACAGGAACAAATGCTGTACCCTGTGTAACATGTTCTTCACCTCAGCCATTGTGGCCCAGTCCCACTACCAGGGCAAAACCCACGCCAAGAGAGTCCGTCTGGTGTTAGGAGAGCCGCCCAGCTTACCCACAGCCACGGCCAGCCCTACAAACACAGGTACAAACACACTCTCTGTCTCTGTGTCAAGGGTCGATTTTGGCCAAGTCGCAACAGGATGCACAGCGCACACACACTCAAACACACACACACACACATGCCCAAACACACACTGTTTGAGACATGTATCGCACATGAGCGCCAGTGCTGTCAGACTGATCACAGCAGGTATAGGAGCAGCTATAGGAATGAGGCCAGCGACCCGGCGCCAGTTCTGCTGTGGGCAGCAGAGCCAAAGAGAATAGCGCAGTGAACCAATCCTCTCTGCGGTGTTTGATCCTCACCGTGGAAGTCGGTCAGTGTCTGTCTGCGGGTCAGACTTGAAAGAGAAAACTTGGCAGATCCAGTCTATTGTTGTTCTGGTCTTTGAACTACATTGGTGACAAGCCGCTTGGCCCCCATGTGATCAATAACTCTATTGGATTCCAATTTTGATGCTTGCACACAGAGACAGTCCTCACTATAGAACATGCTAATTAACTATAATGTAAAACACACTCTGTCATGTGCTGTCTTACCCACGATGTCTTACACATACACAGATGTTTGCATGTACCCATGTGCGCGCACACACACACACACATCCAGACATCCACTGTTTGAGACATGTATCACTACACTGAGAACCACTGTTAGTTCAATGCATACATTTGTATTTTTAGTGGATTTGGAAAGCTTTAGTCATGCTTCAGTCAAACCTTCCTGCCTGGGAAATAAATGTCTGGAATCGCTAACATACTGTACAGGGGCCGAGGAAGAAAAACCTTGAAGTTGAAGCAAATAGACGGCCTTTAATTTTTAAAGGTCTGACCATTAATAAGTTCACCTTCAAAGGGAGCCTTTACAAATCTAGACATCCACAAATTGATTTTTATTCATGCTTACGATCCTTTAAGATTATCGTTTTTTAAGTGTCAGTGCTGGCGAGCCGTCTCCAAAGGAAAGGAACTTTACATAATGTGATTTAAATTGGATTCAAAGTGAAAATTCACAGAGCTATAAACGCACAATTGCTACAAATGGAGTGCTCTAATCAAGCCCCTGAGTGACTTTTGCTAAACTTTGGCCTACTTTGGAGAAGTGTCACATCTGTACAGCCGTTTCCGCGGTTTTGTGACAGTGGGACCTGGAGGAAAAAGAGAGAATGAAGAAGAAGGGTAGGAAGAGAGTCAAGAGTGACCTAGGAGAGAGGAAGAGGGGTTTCAGGAGAGATTAAAGTCAAAAGTAGCCTTCATGATCACTCTGAGATGAAGGCTCCACCGTAGACGCACAGCTAAACTGACAGGCTCGGACACACACACGGGCACACAGACACACACACACACACACACACAAACATGTATTAGATAGATAGATAGACAGGGCGACAGATGCATGCACATTCATGCTATACACAGATGACATGGCTATCAGGACACATGGACGCTAATGGACAGAGAAACACATTCTTGCGTGGATACACTCTCAAACATGTACACACACACACACACAAGCACACAGTCAGGAGGAAGTGAGGGCCATGTGTGATGGAGATGCCCTTGAGAGGTATTGAGCAGGGAGTGTACCTGCATGCCCTCCCCTTTCGCATATCACACACACACACACACACCCCACCCGCCCCTTGCACACACACACACACACACTCTCCATGCCCCCACTCCGTGAAAAACACTTACTTCTGCTCCGCTGTGCACAGATCACAGTCAGGAGAAAAGAAAGGGTGGGAAAACAAGGGATGGAGAGAAAAACACATCCCATCTCTCCCTGTTGCTGCTCAGCACGCGCTGTTCCACAGAGCTGTCAGAGCGAAGGAGCTTCACTCTGTCACTCATGCACACACACACACACACCTAAATACTCACACATGAATGGCACCCACGCCACTCGGGAGATTTTAGGATGGCCTGACAGGGAGTTGGATATATAGTGATGGAATCATGCCTCGCAGAGATTAATAGTGGAAAATGAAATGATAGTAAAAAAAAAGAGACAGAGGGAGAGAGTTTTGTAAGTGAGACGATAGTGTGGCGACTGCGAGAGCGAGGGAAGCGAATGTGAGTGGGTGTGGTTGGTGAGAGGAGCAGAGAGACAGCCATAGATACAGTAACTATGTGAACAGAGACCGAACACGCCAAGGTATGAGCAACCAATCAGCTCACAGGGCTAGAATCAAGTCAACACGCACACACACACACCACACAAAAAATGCACATGCACACAGACTCGCAACACCTCACACACATAGACGCCCACACATGGTCACTGGTCAGCAATGCACATAAACACTTCACTGGTCTTTAGTGAGTTGATGGTCATTATGAAGGAGTTACATGACTTGTTGGGGGCGTAAAAGCAAGTTTTTGTGCATTCGGTCGTGATGTAAAATGTCTAAACGTGAGGTATTGTGCGTGTTTAGTCAATGTCGGTATAACTCCAGAGACATTGACACTTTCTAGATGGCAGATCGGCACATTTGGACATGCCATCTGGCATCATAAGCTTTCTCACACAATTTGGCTGTGGACCTGACACCCCCTCCCTGTGTTCAAATAAACACAGTTTGAGCACAGACAATCCTCTTTGCGCACACGTACTGTACTGTACCACAGAGACACCGTCTATTCTGGGGGTCCATTCATGTGCAAACACACACACACACACACTTGCTTATGGATTATACATTCACACCTCCACCCAAACACCCACACACACACACACACACACACATACACAGACACACGTAGACAAGCGCATACACAAACCTCATTGCGTCACCCACAGCCACGTCCCATGGTCATGTCAGCGCCCGTTGGCTATTAATGGGCAATCGCCATGGTAACCAGTGCCATGTCACGAGTAGCAGGTCACCTGAAAGTCTGCCATTTCTTTTTTTATTCCCTCACAGAAGAGAGGAGAGGAGAGGAGAGGAGAGGAGAGGAGAGGGAGGAGAGGAGAAGAGAGGAGAGGAGAGGGAGGAGAGGAGAGGAGAGGAAAGGGAGGAGAGGAGAGGAGAGGAGAGGGTGAAAAGAGAACAGAGAAGAGATGAGGAAAGGAAGAGAGTGTAGAGGGATAAAGTGCAATATGAGAGAAGGGTTGGGAAAGAACCGAGGGATTGGGTGGCGAGGGAAGGAGAAGAGAGGAAAGGGAGAAGATGAGAAGAGGGGGTGGAAGGAAAGGAGAGAGATGAGAGAGCATGAGGTGGGAAAAAGAAGAGGAGACAGGAAGGTTCGGGAGGAGATGTGAGGAGAGAGAGTCAGATTCTAGTACCATTGGATTGGCCCCTGGAGTGCCACTGGCCTTTTTCCGACCCTCATCTGCGCTCCATAGATCTGGCCTAGAGCAATCTGCTCTTTGCTCTCAATCTCCATTGGGACACTCTAACCCTAGTGCTTTCCAATGTGCATGTGGGAGTGTGTGTGTATGTCTGCATGCGTGTGTGTGTATGTGAGAGTGCGTGCGTTTGACTGTATTACAGTTATAATATTTTCATGTAAATGCCATTTCAAGTAGACTCTTGAACATCATTTGCATTGACTGATGTTTAAGGGCTATCAAAATCTTTTTCTTTTTTTTTTTTTATAAACTTTATTTTCAGATTTTCAGACATACAAAAATACAACAACAACAAACATATTAATAAAATGATGGCGACAGGACCTAAGAAACTTATGTGGAGAAGACAGGACCAAAATACAAGGTCCTCCCAAATGAAAGAAAAATAATGTACAGCCATTTTCGTAAAGATAGCAAAAAAAATTTTTTTTAAATAAAAAGTACATCCAGTAAGTACCATATCTGTTGTTACCACCTTTAAGTCATAGTACAATCACAGTATCATAAAATCATGACTGTGGTCATGCAAAGGATAGGTTTTCTACAAACTCCATAAAGGGGCACCATACCAGGTTAAAGTTTTTGCGAGATCCATGCATGGTGTACCTCAGCTTCTCAAGTTTCAAGTTTGCTATCAAAATCTTTACACGTTACATCTGAACTAGTTTTAATGTGCCCCTTCACTCTCCCCTCACCATCCTCCCTTCCTCCCTCTGCAACCCTTCACCCTTCACTCCTTCTCTCTCCCTCCCATCTCCTCATTTCCCCCCAGATTCCTCCCCTTCCACCCCGCAGCCCGCAGACCCCGCGGCGTGCCCCCCTCCCCCCCCGGCCCTGCCCTGGCCCGTGGCGGTGGTCGGCGGAACCGGCGGAGGCGAGGCCGGGAAGTACTGCTGTCTGTGCGGCGCCTGGTTCAACAACCCTCTGATGGCCCAGCAGCACTACGAGGGCAAGAAACACCGCAGGAACGCAGCCAGGGCACGCCTCCTGGAGCAGCTCGCCGGCAGTCTGGATGCCACGGAGAGCACAGGTCAGCCTCTTGGCCGCGGGCCCAGCCTTTCCTAACGCAAGTGACAAGTGAAGGGCAGAAGGGGTGTTACGACTTTGTATGAGGAAAGACGATAAGGGGGAGATCGCATTCAGTAAGTGTTTACATCTGGGGGGTGGAGGGGTGGGCTCCTGAAATGTTGATATGCCTTTCATTTTGGTATAGCTTTCACACATATCATACCAGGATGTGTCACTCCAATCATGCACAGATAAAATTAGCACAGTCTGTTAGCATTAAGACAGGCTTCACATTCACCATACCTCCGGGCAAAACCTACATTCTGTATGACTGACTGGCTTTCTCTCTTGTGTCTACCCTATTTCTGTCTCTATTTTCCCACTATATGAAGAATTAAAAAAAAAAAACAGCTAACTGCCCATTTACACTTACCTTTAAAATGTATGATTTAGATTTGTAAAACAATTCTACACCTAGGGAGGGCCATCATAATAAATTGTGCTACATTAAAGCACATTTACTGGGCGAATAGCCCTAGGTGTTGCCCTTTGTCACAATTAGCCTGTGACAGCCAAATCAGAGGGATAGTACCTTTCCAAGCAAATATTTCCTCCCCTATTATCAATATTAGTACTGGCTCAAAAGAACTTGTATATCAGTCAAACAAAAATCCTGCCACATATTATGACCTTCATCATCTGCTTGCCACAGTCTAACCTTTCCATGTTGGTTGTCAGGGGATAGAGGCGCCTCATATTACAGCGTTGCTTTCACACTTGTTAGTGCTAGCATCACACTGTCAGAGTGGTAGGACCTCTGTTAGCATGCTGCACATAGTATACTTAAAAAAACACACACCCAAATCTACTCCATAGTGATATCTGACAAATCCCACACAGAACGTCCAGCAAGTCAGAGCAAGACAGAGGGTCAATCAATACATTTAAATGAAGGATTTAAATAAAATGAGTTCATGCTGCACATTACTCACTGGGAAAACTGGAATCAAATTACAGTTACCATGGCAGGCAGTTTGCTTTTATTATTATCCTATCTCACATGAATACGCCGTCTGTCTCTCTTTCTCTCTCTCTCTCTCTCTCTCTCTCTCTCTCTCTCTCTCTCTCTCTCTCTCTCTTACACACACACATGAAGAAGACCCTCACACGCTCACACACGTTTGTGCCAGAATTATATTCTAATGATATTATTAATAGTATTTGGCACATACAGAAAATGCTTTTGCCTATTCTAAGTGTGATACCATCTAACGTCATCCTCCTGCAGCGCACAGCCTATTTGCACATGAGCAGCACACTAACACACACACATAAGTTTGACACAGTCATACTGCACGCACAATACACACAGACACACACACACACACACACACACACACACAACCGCACACATGTAGTAAATCCTACACGAGCTGAAGCCGTGCATTTCGCTGTGCGCTCCAGGTGCCATGACACAAACCATCATCTCAAGAAGCCAATCACATTAAAAGCACGAGTCACGTTGCCGCCCACACTGGCTCAGAGGCTTTAAGTGGTGTCATGTTGGATATCGTCCTCCATCCACACACTGTGACCCAGATCCCACAACCTCAGCTGTTGCTTAGCAAAATTTTGACTCCAAATCCCAACATGCACCTCATTAGATAATGCACTCAAAACAGTAGATAGATACTAAAATGCTTAACTAATTACAGTAAACAAATAACTGCCAAAGATTTGCCTTTTGTTTCGTTTCAATCAAGATAAGCACACGCAGCGACAGGCGTAGCTCTGCAAAATCTATTGCTAGTCTTTTCTTTTTTTCTTTTTTTCTCCAAGGGCAATGAACTGGTCCGAGTTTCTGAGTGAGCTCACCGCTGACGTAATCAATTGTACGCGCTATCAGTCAAGTGTTCGTTCCAGTGCCTTTAGTTTGAAACACTTTGCACATCACGGTGCGACTCTAGCGTCAGTAGTCGTTTGTTCTTGGGTGAGACACTTTGCCATTGATGCGAGATTCTCACATTTGATTGGCTTTTATCACCACTTCAGGTGTGAAGTCACAGGTGTGCTGGGTGTAATCTCAGAGGTAGGGGTGAATGCGAGAAGACAGCTGAGCTAAGAGAGAGAGAGAGAGAGATGGAGAGAGAGAGAGAGAGAGAGAGAGAGAGAGAGAGAGAGAGAGAGAGAGAGAGGGCGGGGGGATGAGAAATGAGAAACTCGTTCCCAGCCAAGTGCAAATTCATCTCTGTCCTTTTGTCCTCCTTTTCCCGTTACTAGAACTCTTTTCCCTTTACAAGCTTTTTATCTTTTTCTCATCTCCTTCGTGCTTCTATACCCCTCCTTTTGCCTTTGTTTGTTTGTTTGTGTGTGTGTGTGTGTATGTGTGTGTGTGTGTGTGTGTGTATGTGTGTGTGTGTGTGTGTATGTAGACCACTGGGGGCTCCGATCTCTCCTCATGTCTCATCTGTCATCCTCATTAACTCCCCACGAGGCACAGGTGAATTATTTACACACCAAAACTCTCTCTCTCTCTCTCTCTCTCTCTCTCTCTCTCTCTCTCTCTCTCTCTTTCTGTCTCTCCTTTTTTGTTCAAACTATGATACAGTGTTTGTCTGGTTGTATTCTATTGATGATACTGACCTTTACCTGTACCTGCATATTCTTTCTCTGTCTCTGTCTCTATCTCTGTCTCTGTCTCTCTCTCTCTCTCTCTCTCTCTCTCTCCCTCTCCCTCTCTCATGGCTGGAACACATCACCAAAATCCCCATGACATTAATATTGACACCGATTCTTACTCTTGTATCTTGGTTGTGTATAATTGTGCAGACAGGGCATAGGGGAGAATGTCATTATTTTCCACAGCGTGGTGCGAGACAAAACCCTTGGAGATGGATCATGGGGGTGGATGGGGAAGGGGGGAGGGGGTGGGGGGGAACCCGGCTGACTCGGCTGTGTCTGTACATAAATCACGACAGGGGTAGAAACCCCTCAAGACAGAGCCAGCGCGTTGTCTCCCCTGTCTCTTCTCTCTAGAGACCCAGGGGAGAATTAGAAACAGTGAGATAAGCGTCTAGTACTGGAGAGTGTGTGTGTGTGTGTGTGTGTGTGTGTGTGTGTGTGTGTGTGTGTGCGTGTGTGGACTCAAGAGAGGGTGTTGTACCAAAGCAGAGAAAATTGTGTGTGATTGATGACTGTGCCAGAGTCGAGAGACGAGACTGACCCCCTCTCCCATGAGATAGCACACACTGTGTAACACTGTCACACACATGCACGCATGCACATACACATACAGTAAACACACACACACACACACACACAAACAAGAAATAGGCATTGTAGTACCACATCTTGCCTACATAAGCACGTTCTTACAAAGTACCCTTGAGAATTATGAATTGGTCAAGATGAGCCAGAGAGCTAAATGTAAACAACATAAAGTAATGAGCTGAAGCTTGAGCTTAGAAAATTAAGGGAATCCAATCATTTTATTCAAAAGCAATAGTTCAGAAAAATAGTTTGTTTCCTATGTCTCATAAATTTTGTTCTAAAGCAGATGGTCTTTGCAATTACTGTGACACTTTGCTGCAAAACTAATTAGTCATTTTTAAAGTCCTTCAAAGTTTGCTGCTTGGTAAAATTCCACTTGGATTCAATATAACTTTCACCCGAAGCTCAACCCCTCTCCGCCATGCTACTGTATTTGTGGTATATTCCTGTGAGATGTGCTGTCAAGCCTTTGCTGCAGACTGTTGGTTTTGATTGCATCTCAGTGGGCTTTTCAGAGTTTCTTTTTAGATTCAGCTACTTTTTAATCTGGCAAAGCACATGGTAAACTAATGGAGTACCAAAGCAGGGAGGCTCTGGGGTAGTGAAATCACTGTAAACTATTATCCTGCCTCCACGGTGAATACAATTACAGATGAATACCTCACAGTGAGGTTCTCACTTGAAGGTGTCCCGTAGGAAGGCACGGGGAAACAGAAGAAACCCCACCTTGAAAGGAAACATTTTTATCTTCATGTTCAGTGGTAGTACAGTTTGTTCAAGGCTCATTTACTCCCTCTGTGTCTTAAAACCATCCCATTATTTAATCAACCGTGTAGTTCATGCTACACTACACTTCACGATAGTCAGCCCTGACCAGTACCTGAAAACCCACCGAGACACAAATACAGCAGAAGGAGCTGCAGTTACAGCTTGATAGAGCATGGAACAAACCATGAGCATCAGATGGATCATTAATGTTGCTTCTATTGAGGCTAAGTCGAATTTTGTCAGACACTGAAGCTATAGGAAGAAATTAAATTGCTTTGCAACAACGCCTTTAGAATACATGTGGAGAAAAGGACGTAATTTTCTCAATTTTCTGAGCGCAGAATACAGCTCATTACTAGTTTGACAGGCTTTTAGGCTTCTCTTTACCAGCGGTGCCAGTAATGCTGGAAGGCTCTGTACATTCAACGACAGCCACAAACAGCTCTGATTCCACTCCCACTCCCTCAGCTCGTCTCACCTCCTCTTTTCTCTCTCCCTGGCATATCTTCTTGTGTAATTAACAAGGCTTAGAACACCCTCACACACACTGTTCATGCTCACGAAAAACGCACGTTCGCAGCCCCGCATTGTGTGCTGTCACTGGCGCGCGCACGCTTTCCCTGCATGTAATTAACATGGATTAGGGCGCAGCACGGTCTCATGCCAAAAGTGCTTTATTAACCAAAACAGAGTGCGTGTGTGTGTGTGTGTGTGTATGTGTGCACGCGTGTGTGTGTTCAAACAGTTGGCACACACGCATACCCACACACACACACACACACACACACACACACATACATACACTGGCACACGAACTGCAGCATATTGTACATCACTGCAACTCGGCCAGGCAGTGGGGAGATGACATCAATCAGACTAAAAGCAGGGAAGCTGCCTTTGTGCATACATACGTGCACACACACACACACACACACAAATAAAAACACACACTTATATTTATCATGTATACCAGAATAGACCTCTCATTCTGTAATCCTTGCACCAGCGAAGAGTTAGGATGGAAAAGAAAGAGAGACTTATCATTTCTTTCTCTTCCCAATAATCTCCTCTCCAATTAATAGCCTTTTCATTGAGAGAACAGAGGTAATGACAACTTGGCAGAAGAGGATACTCTCTCTCTCTCTCTCTCTCTCTGTCCCACACACACATATGCAGAGAGCGGAGTTAATCATTCACTCTTAATACATGCAAAACATCAACACTTAAGCCGAAACAGTCCTTACTCCAGGCGACTAACTCAGTCACGGCTGTCTTGTAAATCACAGCTTGTCCTTGATCACCTCCGAAACAGATAGAGCAACTTTGAGACTGGAGGGATGGGATATGCCACATTATGCCACATTATGCAGTCCCAGCCCAGTCTCAATGACCTCACTCTGCTCCTCACTGTATTAGTGCTTCATCTCCCAACATGCGTTACCAATTACTGCCACAGAAGGTCAAAAGGTGATGGAATACACCAACAACTCATAAATCTCACAGACAGTAATGGCAGTGGAGAAAAGGGCACCCACACATGCGAAAGCACGCCTCCTTCTAGCCATGGCCAACACGCATCCAGAATCATCCGCTCATCCTGTTTCTCAAAAAGTAACACACACACACAGGGAACCACACAGGAGGGACGGGTGGGAAAAAGGTTTCAAGCAATTAATTTTTGATTGTTTTGTCATACAACCCTGAAGTGTCAAGGTAGTTCATCTGCTATCTGAGGAGAGTTCTGCAGTGACGGCTCCGCAGTGCGCAAAATGTGAGCAAACAAAAATAGCATTTCAGGCGCTGAGAGAGAATATATGACCAATTATGTCATGTTGCTGATTGCCCAATCCACACCGGCACCGTCTGCACTCCCTCTGCCTCCTCTGCCGTGTGCGGTAGAAGATTTCAAATCGCTGCCGCCATGCTGTAGCTACCACGTGTGTGAATGCTTTTTATTTATGCATTTATTTATTTATTTATTTTTCGAGATGTCATGTTTCCTCCTGTGGTCATTAAACCCCGGCATGCATCTGACATCACTGCTGCAGCGTGACAACTCATTATCCTTTCCGTTCCTCCGTCTCTCTCTCTCTCTCTCTCATCTTTTCTACGCACATCGTATTTTTCTCCAGCAATTTCCTCTATTCACTCGTTCTGTCTACCTAACCCCCCACCCCACCCCCACCCCTACACACACCCCACCCACTCACCCTCTCCATCTCTCTTCACCCCTCTCTGTCAGCGTCTCCATCCCTCTCTCATCCATCTATTTTTGGGTGTTCATCTCGACCACCTGCAAACCCTCTAATTAGTTCACATCTGCTTCTGAGCCATACCATCTCAAGCACACATTCACAAATACAATACACACGCACGTGCACGCACTCCCACACACGATACCGTGCACGCAAACACTCCAGCACATTATTCTTTTGTTGCCCTCAATGTCCTAATTCTTCCCGCCCTGCTGAAGTTTGAAAAAACATCTTCACACAATCACACACACACACACACACACACACACACACACACACACTAGAAAGTAGAAGGCAATGATCTAAAGATCTAAAAATGTAACTGGCTTTCTGCTAATGACTAGTCTAATCAAATCTTCTTCCAGATACACTGTAATTATGAAAATTACCCTGCACTGCTCAGTGTAGAAATAAGACTGTTACTGGTGTTAGTTCACATGTTATTTTTATTGTTGTTCCTCTTGGTCTCGCTGATGATGATGATGATGATGATGATGATGATGATGACAATGATAGAGATGACACAGAAGCCTTTGAGGGTTTTTATGATTAATACTCCTTGAAAGTATCATTACAATAACTGCTGTGCCTGTGCTGTGTGTTTGTGTCTCTCCAGGACTGCGCAGTAGTTACTCCTGCAGTGTCTGCAGTGTGGTTCTCAACTCCATTGAGCAGTACCATGCACACCTCCAGGGCTCCAAGCACCAGAACAAGTCAGTACAACTCAAAACTAAGCACTATGGATGGATGGATGGATGGATAGATGGAGCATGGATGAATGAATGATTGAACAGTCCATTGATCCCCAAGGAGAACTGTATTGCCAATGTGAGTTGATTGCCCATGAAGACCCCATCAATACATGGATGAGCTTTGCTGTCTGGATACACTGGATAAGGGAAGTGAATTGCAGCACAGCCCTCTTCTCTTCCCTTCCCTGTAACAAGTCAATGGGGTGTTGTTTGAAGCCGATTGGAGACTATGTGAGACGAATTGAGTTGTTTCAAAAGTCGGGGCGAGGGCTTATCTGTAGCGCCGAGGTCTCCAGGAAAATGTCAATGACTACAATGACGCTTGTCGGTTCAGCGTGATTTTTATCATCTTATCACAGCGGGATGCATTAACTGGCAGGTCTGACCTCTCCTGAGTTAAAGTCTGTTCACCTTGGAATCTGATGAGCCAGATGACATGGTCTACATCAGCTACGCAGTCTGGAGGCAAACCAATCACAATGCACGAGCAATGTAAACAGATTTACATCTAGAGGCAGACCACGGTAGTGTCATGCAGACGTACATTTAAATAAATACCGCCACACAATGTGCATAACAGATACACTACCAGTCGAAAGTTTGGACACACCACATTTTCCTTTATTTTTTACTATTTTCCACATTTTAGAATAATAGTAAAGACATCAAAACAATGAAATAACACAAATGGAATTATGCAGTGACCAAAAAAGTGTTAAACAAATCAAAACTGTCTTATATTTTAGATTCTTTAAAGTAGCCGCCCTTTGCCTTGATGGAAAGGCAAAGGCTTTGGAAAGAAATTCATACATAGGCATCAACTTCACTATTTATATTTGTCTAAGAAACAAATTCCAGGTGTTTAAGCATAAGCTTTTAGATCAAAATGGCTTGAAGATAATTAAAAACATAGTACATTCAATCAGATGTGTCCAAACTTTTGACTGGTGGTGTATCTTGAGGCCAACTGAGGACAAGTGGTCTCATTACATTAGATCTTTTCATGATTGATCTCAAAAATGTAATCAGAGTCAGTGTGAGGGAAATGATATCCACAAGCAGGAAGGATTGTGACAGAGAACTGTTACATTTCATACATTTACCATGAGATAGCCGTGAGAGTGGTTGTAGGCAGTGTGTAGGCAGAGTGTTAGTGTGTGTGTGTGTGTGTGTGTGTGGGTGGGCATGTGTGTATGTGCGTATGTGTGTGTCTATGTGTATTTAAAGCAATGTAATGGAAATGAAGTGTGTCATGAATGGAATATTTGCCAGACAAAGAGTGCTTGCGGCACTATTTCTGTTGTTGTGGTTGTTTCTTGTTTTCTTTTCCTTTTTTTTTTCCTTTTTTTTTTTTAGAGAGTTGAGGGATTTCAGCTGAAATGTCTGTATTTGTCAGCCATAGAGCATAACTTGTCTGGGGTGCAGACACCAAACTTCTGCAAAACAAGTTAACTCTTACACAGAGAGAGGTGGGTGTAGTGAGAGAAAAGAGAGCGAAGAAAACAAGGATGAGACAGCCAGAGAGAGAAGGAGGGAGGGGGAAAAAAGCAAGTAAACAGAAAGAAAGGATATATGCTTTTAGCCAAGGACAAAACTTCAAATGCTTGTATCCATTAGCTGCTAAAAAAGTATTTTTACAAACAGAAAATCAAGAGGATAATCATGTTCTCTGTGTTAACTATGTGTAACTATGTGCTGTATGTTCACTCCAGTTAATCATCATATTTTTCTACTCTCAGTACAGCACTCTATTTTAAAGTGAATGTGTTTGTTTAAAAGCCTAAGCCTTAATATAAGCATTAACATCCAGGTGCTGCTAAAAAAAAAAATACAAAAACTAAAATCGCAATATGAACTACTTCAAATTCCAAAATCGGAAGAGGCTGCAATTACTTTATCAGAGTGGTAGCTGCTCAGAATGGACTCCTAAACATGGTATTATGGTGCTGAGCCCCATTTTTTGGCCTATAAATTAAATTGCACATTATGAAAAAAATATTTTATTGTATTCAAACATAGCAAATATTAAGCAACGACATAGTTTTTATTGTGTTGTTTCTTGTTTGCTGAGAAATCAAAAATATTGTATTTTCTGTGTACTGTATTGCACTTAATATCGCAATTGCAATATTAAGCAAAATAATCGCAATATAATTATTTCTCGATATTGTGCAGCACTAGTTGGTACTGCAGCTCAAACTGCTGCTGAGAAGTTATACAATGTCTTTGTATAGAAGTCGCAGATGATCGTAAAAGGAAACAACAGGGGGTCTTAACTCTCTCTACATGTCAGCTTGACTGTCATAAAGAGTGAAGAGGCCAGACACACAGAAAGAGCCATGTTTATGAGAGAGAGGGAGAGAGAGAGACGGTAAGCAAGAGAGATGGAGAGACAGCGAGGAACCACAGTATATGCAACAGACAAAGAGAGACAGATGGGCAGAGGGATGCGAGGGGACAGACAGAAACCGCATTTGGGAGAGGGACGAAAAGAGACAAAAGAGCGGAGAGATGGCGAAAGACAGCGTGCGAGAGAACGCGATTAGGCGAGGCAGATGGGACAGAGAGATGTGGCAAGGCGGAGGTAAACAGAGCATGCGAGGGACGGCGAGAAGCGGCGCGAGGTGCAAAGGGCAGCGGAGAGCGAAACGAAATTGCATCGGAGAGAAAATCTCCGTGAAGTGAACTGAGAGGTAGACGGAGGGGGGGGGGGGGACAGCCGGAGAGATAAGGAGCAGATTTGGAGCGGACGGAGAAGTGAGTCCGGCAGCGCTGACTGCTGACAGCTCAGGGCTTTGCTGCTTAGGATGGAGAGGACGGATTGACAGGGCATCGACAGATAGAGAGACGGGCGGGGGGATAGATTGAGAGAGAAGTACCGAGGGATTTAGAGGAGTAGTACTGATAGGTCACCGGATAGAAGGGGAGAAAGTCTTTTCGGCCGCCTTATCAGGCCGGCTTAGAGGAAGTGCTGTGAAGTAGAAGAGGTGTCGGGAAGGGAAAATGTGCAGAACCGCGGGGCCCCCGAGTCTGATTCCGGGGCAGTGGAATTTACTCAGGTCTGTTCACTGGGATGTCAACGGGGGGGTGGGGGGTGGGGGGAGGGGGGAGAGAGGGGAGGTGCTGACATTTTGTAGCACACTATGAGTGTTTGGTTTGGTGGCGTCTTGTGGGAGAGGGAGAGAAGTGATATTTACTGGGGTGTGTCTGATGCTGCGGGATTACCTCACGAGGTCCCTGCGGGTGCGAGAGAGATGATCGAATGGGACAGGGAGGAGATTTGGATAGCGAGGTGGGTGCGGGGTGGGGGTGAGTTGGAGATGAGCCGTGGTGCGCTGCCGTATCGATCCTCCGGGAAACACGGGAACGAGACCCCAAGGTTCCACCTCATCGACATCGCTTCTTCTGCCTTCACCCGGTCGCTCAGGTGGAACACACTACATAAGTGAGCGCTGGTGTATGTGCATGTGGGTCTGTGTGTGAGAGAGAGAGAAACTGCTTTAGGCTATGTCTCTCTCTCTCTCACACACACACACACACACACACACATACACACAGCGCTAAATCATTGTGCGTTACGTTCTATCCTTTGCAGCAGAGTGTGGTATGGGGGCATGATACAGCGTGATAGCAAATAAAGCCCCTGTCACACTCTATTGTGCAGCACAGTGTGTGAAGTGTCAAATTTTCTGCTGACATGGGAGCACCAACACACACGGACACACACATGCACACACATATTCTCACACACACACACACACACTCGGGTTGCGACGCTAATTCAAGACAAGACAACCTCTAAGGCATTGCAAGTTTAGAAAGAAAGGCTCTTGAAATGAATAGTGTGTGTGTGTGTATGTGTGTGTGTGTGTGTGTGTGTGTGTGTGTGTGCTTGTCTGTTGGTTTGTTTTTGTGGCACATGGCTTGAAGACAGACATTTTAAGTAAGTCTTTCCCTTTTGGGAACAAGCTGTCTAATTGTAGAGTTGGGCTGCATATATGTATTTTGCTGTGCGCGTGTGTGTGTCTGTGTGTGTGTGTGTGTGCGCGCGCGCGTGTGTGTGAATGTAGCAGCACGCTTGTGTGTCTGTGCAGTTTTGCGAGTGAGGCTTTTGAGATTGTTCTGTTCATGTCTTGGGGGTGTTCAGGGCTTCGTCAAGGCTTTGCCAAACTGACGAGATCCTCCACCCCATATTTGTGTATTTGAGTGTGTATGTGTGTGTGTTGGTGTTTGTGTGTGTGTGTGTGTGTGTGTGTGTGTGTGTGTCCATTCACACTCAGGATGAGCTTTGGCTTGTGTAAGGAGCTTTATGGAGGAGATGAAAGCACGGCTGACAGCGGCAGGGGATTAGCTCTCACCGAAGAAACATCCACAAAAAGTGTGTGTGTGTGTGTGTGTGTGTGTGTGTGGTGTTTGGCATTAGGAATGTGTCATCATAAAACAACAACAGATTTCTCTATTCCCTCAACAGCTGGATGTGTCAATCTGCCAGCCTTCCTTATCTGTACCGTACATCTGCTTTGTAGAGTCCACAGTCAGACACAGGTCACCTGAAACACTGCAGACTCCACAGAGTCTGTCCAGCCTGGCTGCTGCACCGACTGCTGCTGGAGCTGTTTAAGAAGATAACACTAAAGACGTAAACCTAATAAAGTTGCCAGACCATTCAGTTTACAGCATGGTGTAATGAAGCCAAGTGGGCAACGATCAGCATTGGAACGTAAATAAAGTAAAGTAAATGAACGCTCCTGGCTGAAATGCACTTTGAAAAAAATATGGTTAGATTGAAAAAAGGTGAAAATTGAGTGGTGAATACGAGGGGAATCTGTCAGCACGGTCTGCAGATTTCTCTAACAGAGCTGATTTGATTCCGCCGCCCGTACAGCTGTGTCTAGAAATCTGGAAAATGATGTGATGATGGCTCTGCTCCGAGCTCGTCGCCTGCCCGCTGCCCACTTCTACATGTCCAATTCCCCCGCAGAGGCAGACCGACGGAGGCAGACCGCCGTAAGCTGCTCCTCATGGGTGTCAGTTAGGTACGGCAAGATGTGGCTCTTATAAAGTTAGGTAGAGAGAACGCACACACAGCGAGGTGCAGACTGAAGAGACACAACTCGTCTCTGTGTTTTCGCTTTGTGCTTTAATCCACCGCCAAACGCTTTCGGCTACGTGGCCTTCATCGGGGCAGTGAATGCTCTCTTCAGTAAGCTGTGGCAGTGAGAACAAATAGTAGTTCTTAACTTTAGTTTTTTTGTTTTTTTTTAGAGAGAGAGCAAAAATCAATAAAAATTGCCAGAAATCTACTTGGAAGCCATGTCTTACACAGATAATTCACATGAGGGGAGAATTCAGGGCCAGTGTTTCCTCTAAGCTATTAGACTCATTTCTAATAATTTATCGCTTGTCAGTCATTGCTCCACTTGTCCCTAGGAATCAATATACGTGGGTTTCAGTGATTAAGGCCAGAACTTAACACAGGAAAAAGCCACAGTTCAATAAACCAATGCTGATTTACAGATGTGGACGACTAGGTGAGTTAAGTGGCGACTACATAGAGACTCCTGTGTCTCTGGCTTGCCAGAAACCTGAACTAGAAGAAGCCCATAATCACAGTACAGAACATCCTCAAGGGTATCAGGGCTTTTATGGAACGGTTCCCAACACGCGTGTCCTGTCGTATCACACATACATAAGAACAGAAAAACAGCAGAAAACAAGAACGGTCACTAATTATCTCCCAGGTTGCCACATGACTGAACAAAGCAACCAATAAAGCACAGCTTGCTTTATGGGAGTCATCAGCATGGTTGGAGCATGCCTTTAACCATTAAGACTGCTTGGCTTAAATTACCCGTATAATATTATTCATGTTCACATCGCTCACTAAGAATGCCTGGGCTCTGGCTGCTGTGCGCTCTGTAGTTATTATGATTCCTACCACTGTGATTCTGTCCTCAGATCTGTCTTTATGTGTGTGTATATGTGTGTGTGTGTATGTGTGTGTGTCATGCTGATGTTAACGCAGGCCCCAAGGGTATGATGGTGGGGTTGAGGACAATCCATTTAGCCTACTCACCCTGGTAATTATTCAGCATCAGTATCACCGAGGACACATACACACAACTGCAAAACAAACTAATGCACGTTTACGAGAGAAAGGCAGAATGAGAGAGGGGGGTTGGTGGCAAACAGTGAGGGATTACAGTGCTTAGTGTGAAGTAACTTTTTTGCCCTGAACGCAAATGGTTGAGCTATCAACCTGCTAATAGGACAGGCTTGCCGAGCGTGTGTGTGTGTGTGTGTGTGTGTGTGTGAATCGGTGTATGTGTCTGTGTGCGTCCTCTCCCTGCTCCAGGCAAGGTGAAAGGTTAATTCAGGACTGTCACTGGTTAGCACTTCTCTCACATGCCTCCTCTCTCTCACATACACACACACACACACACACACGCCTTAGGCTCCCCTCACTAACCCCCCCCAAAAAAAACCCGCACTTGTCCTCCTCATTCTCTCACCCCGTCCACCCAACAAGCACAAAAACGCACACACTCTGCATCCACACACACACACACACACACACACACACACACACACACACCCTGCCCGGAGCTCCACTGTCCACCCCGCTCCTCTGTCTGTGATGTTATTAAGGCGGAGGGTCACGACCTGAATCGTGACTCACAGCTCCGCTCCCTTAGCAACTGGCGCCGCTGTGCTGCGTTTACCTGGCACACACACACGCAGCGTGCCAGGGTGACCTCCAAATCCTCACAAACAACTCTCTCACACGCAGACGCATACGCTCTCTCTCTCTCTCTCTCTCTCTCTCTCTCTCTCTCTCTCACACACACATTCTCATCCTCGTATAATCTCATGCACAGGCACCCATAAGGACCTTGGAGAGATTATTGCCCCAACACAAGCCCCTCACTCTGCAATCCCCGCTCCAGCCATGATGTTTTTCCTGTCCTTTCCCTTATCCTATTCTTCCTACCTTCCCTGCCACCTTTCCTGCCCTCCTTCTCTCCTCCCTTATCTTTCTCCAGTACCCGCCCCTCCCCTCCCCTCCCCCCACGTGCCTTCCCTGCTTGGGCTGAAAGATATTGACAAAAAAATCCAATTATTTGACAGAATATTACAATTGTGATTTCAACTGCGGTTCATATCGTCACAAGTTTTTCAAGTCGTACATTTTTTAGAACTTTAAAATGTTTAAAGAAAAGTGATTTTGTTCAAATAAAAAATAGATGTCAGTGTGCAGGATTTATTTGCTGCAGGATATTTTTTAAGTATGAAGAAAGGTTTTCACCAATATTGTACTTGATTCATGGAACAACGATTACCTGCAGCTCTAAAACACCTTGTTTAGAAATTAATTTTGGACACTCGTCTCTCTTTAGCAATTAATTGCAGCCTCAGTTCATATTGCGATTTTTTTTTACGATTAATTGTTCAGCTCTATTCCCTACCCCACCCCTCTCTTCTTGCTGCCCCACCCTTCACCCATCGTGTGCCCCCTGTCCCAGTAGGTTGACCTTGTCCCCTGCCCCCCCACCTTCCCCTCCCTGCTACCTGTCCCCTCCCCTCCCCTCCCCTCCCCTCCCCTCCCCTCCCCTCCCAGAGAGCGATACAGGCGATCAGAGCTGCGGCCCCCCCACACCTCAGTGAGAGTCCAAAGTGCTAGATGAGTCCTGACAGAGCAGACAGGGTGTAGAGGCCAGTGTTTTTAACAGCCATTACCAGGATAGGTGCTGACAGCTAGGGTGCCCGTGTAGCCCACTCTCTCGCTCTCTCTCTCTCTCTCTCTCTCTCTCTCTCTCTCTCTCTCTCTCTCTCTCTCTCTGCCCACCCCCCCTCCCCTCCTCTCCCCTTCCCTCCTCTCCCCTCTCTCTCTCTCTCTCTGAGTGTCTGGGGCAACGCTCCAACTAGAGCGCGATGGAGGAATGGCATTTTAGCAAGCACTGCGAAGAAAATGGTAGAATTTGTTGTGGTGTTAGAGTGGCTTGCCTCCATTTCAGACCCTGACCAATGGCCATGTATGGAGACAACCATCTCATTTTCACCCTGTGTGTGTGTGTGCGTGTGCGTGTGCGTGTGTGTGTGTGTGTCTGAAAAACAGCATGATGAATCAAAAGTTACAGCAGAACCTCAAACCAACAAGTCTACAAGATAAGCATAATAAATGCAGAGATAGGTATTGCGCTGTGTTGCTTGTTATTGTTGCAACTTCTCTGTTGTAACATGCAGGCAATTGAATGACTGAGAGCAATCCTACATGCACATTTTATCTTTCAGTTATATTTAGCAAAGATTTGCTCCTGGATTCTGAACGCTTCAGTGCCCTTAAAGGCCTCCTGTCCCAAGGGGGTCCAGATAAACTCTACCGTAAAAAATACTGCTCACTCAAGTAGGTGGTGTTGCTTAACATGTGCTTCAATCAAACGTATCTCTTTGTTTTAATTAAATGTGACGACTTAGCCTCTGGAGTTGCTTTGTTTCATTGTGATAAAGCTACAGAATGCAGCTGCAGCGCCAGCCACAGTAATTATTGCACCTTCAACATGAGGGTTTATGCTCCTATCTTGCTCTTTTGTTTTAATTTGGGGAACAGCCAAATAGGAGGCATAATAGACGGCTGTAATTATGAGAAGATTGTGAAACAGGATTATTGGTTAATGCTTCACACATACAGTAGAGCTGTCGTTCCCTGTATAAAGATTCTCAGTACACCCAAAAGGCAGCAGAATAAAAGCAATGCAGGGTTACAGTGTTCTATCTCTGCACATACAGACATCTGTTTTGTACCGGTGAGGATTTGGTTTATTTTGCTATCATACGCTACATTAAGAATAGCATGAGGCATGGATTTACAGGTAAATGAGATACCTTGCCAGGGATTTAGCATGGCAGAAACAGAATATTTTGCCCCGTCGGACACGATTTTCCCTGTGGTTAAGGAGCCCTGTCGTGTCGGATCTGCCTGTGTCAGAGACAAACAAGACTAACAAATTCTTTCCTGTGTTTTGTTTTCAGCCTGAAGCAACACCAGCAGTAAGCCACTAAGACAGGCCACTCTGGAAAGAAGAGATGGAGACTGAGATAATTGGAATATACAACTTCAGAGAGGAGGACTTGTGTCGGAAACAGTGGAGTAGGAGAAACTACTGCAGAGCAACTTCAGTGTCTGTGTGTGTGTGTGTGTGTGTGTGTGTGTGTGTGTGTGTGTGTGTGTGTGTGTGTGTGTGTGTGTGTGTGTGTGTGTGTGTGTGCGTGTGTATGGGTGGGCGTCCGTGCACGCACCTGCAGTATGCACGGGTGGCTCATAATGTGAGTGTGTTTATTTCTATCTCTGATCTAAAAATATATCTCGGAGGTTTATTCAGCACCTAAGTGTTTGATATGTGTTCTCTAAGCCAACAGCCGTCAGAACAATTGCGGCTGCATATTGCCATATTACTCCTGTGTGAACCACAATCCTGAAATTAAACTGATGTCAGTGTGTTGCCCAAAGCGGTAATAATCATTACAATGATCGTCATAGAGTAGCAGTAACAATAACACTGTAACTAGCAGGCTGGAGTGCTTGGATAGTGGCCGATGTGAAGTTTAAACACAATATTCTGTTTCTACATTACATGTCATGTGTAGCTACTAGTGGCACATGCATGGCTCACTTTCAGACCACTTTAAGACCTACTCAGGCCACATGCCCAGGCTCGCAAATACAAGGAAAACTCCCGACGACCTCAGCCATTATGGATGGCATGAAGAGTTCATTTCCAAAACTTTAAAAAGTACCACGATTGTTTTAATTTTTGTGTTATCTATAAATTTGTGAGAGTAGGTGTTGAGTATTTTTTTTTTTTCAAAATGGTGGATGTCTCATTGTGAAATGTAACTCTTCATATATTCCATACTGTCAAAACCTGAAGACGGGACATGGTTACAGTAAAGAAGGCAGTGGATAAGAGCAGCATGGAGACTTCCTGAACCCCCTGCTCTAAACTGAGGGTCTGTGGAGTCTTTAATGTGCATCTTTGAGGTTGAAAACATTCCTCTGTTCGTACCATACGTCACTGATTATTACTGATGTCACAGAGAGACCAGAGATGACAAAAACCCTGTTGAGACGGGGTTTGTAGTGACCCATTTTTACATCGCGGTGGCAAGGCAAAACCTTTTGCTCCCAATCCATGTAGCAGCCGATCTAGAATGCAACCGGATGTAATTCAGCGCATGCAAAAAAAAAAAAAAAAAACGTAAAATGTTGCATCCACTTGCCTTTTTGAAACATGCCTGTGCATTTTGACAACAGCACCGCTTTCTAGTGATAGCTTCTGAATGCACTACTGTACATGCTTCCACATGAATAATGAGGTCAGCCTTTAATACTGAACTGGCTTTTGTTTTACCACCTAATGTATTGGATCAGGAAAAAGAAAAAGCTTCCCTTGATACCTGGAAATTGACCAGTCGCAGCTGTAAAAGGCCCCTATTGTAATGTCTTCAATGTCTAAAGAGTGAGTCAGAGTTTGGAGACTACAGTTTGTACCACCTTAAGATGAGAAAGGAGAAGACACGCTCCACTCTTCTGTGCTGGCACTGAGATCCGCCCTGAGCTATGTTACTGTATAAAGCAACTCATGCCATAAAGGCTGGGGAAAGGACTGCCTTTAAAAACAAAACAAAAAAAAAAACAGCACTCGACGCTAAGCTGTCCTTTGTTAGCTCTTCTTGTTGGACGAGCTCTGTTTTTTTTCTCTGTCAAGTGGTAAACACATTAAAAAACATTTTTATTTTGTGCTTTGCTGATTTCATGGTGGAGAGTGTGAACTGGGAACGACCTGATTAGGAATTCTTTTTCTTCTCCAGAAATATGGAGGAGCAATGGTTTTATGCAATCACACTGTAACATTAACAACCATACCAATGTGGTTTTGAAGTAAAATAGTTTAATGAAGCAAAAAACAAAACAAAAAAAGTTTATTGTAAATAAGCAGTAGCTGAAGGTGAAATGTGTGTTTTTTTTAGAAGTACAAAAGTTTTGTATTCATAGTGTTTATCTGTACTGAGCTACAGGGATATGAGGGTAAAGGTAAGGTGTTTCTTATAGATATTAATGAAAATGACAAATGTGCTGGCACTGAGACACAGATCAATGTTAAGAACAGCATAAAGTGTCTTTCGACTTCATGTTTCTGAATGGATAGCCATCAGTGAGAGGAGCTTGGTGAAAATAAACTCAGCGGAGGACAGACGGACCAAAATCAAGTCATAATCTAAACCGCTTGGAGGGCGGTTCTTTGAGGAGGATCTTACTTTGTGGATATAAGAGGGATTTTGATAATAACAACTGTTGTCATGAGGACAACCACCCTCACCAGTGAAGATATGTGACTATTTCAAAATGGATCGACAACAAAACCCGGACTACAACGCAGGACTACGAACTCTTAGGTTTTAACACGACCTCTAAATAGCCAACCCTCTCCTGTGTGTAATGCCATCAGAAAACTACAAGTCATCTGGCATTTTGGATGTTCCTCATGATCGAGACTTATTTACACTGAAAATCCTTTCTCCAGCACTGGCGTGTTCACAATACAAGCGGTGTCTGTGTGTGTGTAGATATGACGGCGTGTGCAGAGAATGACTGTGCCGTGAGTCACATATTTTAGCAGATGTTACATAATATATGACAGAGATGTATCTATGAGTAGGAATCCTGTGATATAATGGTTGCGGGTGGGTGTCTGTGTATGTGAATCTGTCAGCTGCACTGGGAGCGGGAGAGTCGGCGTGAGATTGTACCGTGAGCACATTTGTAAACACACCTGATGATGATGATGATGATGATGATGATGATGAAGACGATGATGACAACAATATCTATTTTCTCTCGCAAACTCCAGACCCGTGTGTCTTTCTGTTTGTATTCACCGCCTTGTAGATCTGTGACATTTGCATTTACTGGCTGCGTCCCTCTTGTTAACGCACATGCACTGCCTCGTGCTTTGCACTTGTACCCACACACACACACACACACTGAGTGATATTTTAATCAGCTGCATGTCTCTCTCACCTTCTATTGTCACTTTTTTCCAACACTCTATCTATCTGTCAGTCTCGGTAACACAAACTATCACACAGCACATCAGTCATCAGAGGTATCAACGTCAGATGCTGTCAGATAGCTCTCTCTCTACCTGGCCCGGGCCTGGTTGAATTAAACAGAGGAGAGGAGAAGGAGGGGAGGGGAGAAGAGGGGAGGGGAGGGGAGGGGAGAGGAGAGGAAGGAGAGGAGAGGAGGGGAGAGGAGAGGAGAGGAGAGGAAAGGAGAGGAGAGGAGAGATGGCGTGTTACATCCCCACATATTAGCACTGACACCTATTATAGTTATACAATGTGAACAGAACATATGGCTGGAACATTCCTGTGATATACATGAATGAACTTTCGCAGCAGCAGCATAGATTAGGTGGATAGGGCATAGGGTTGACCCACTGCATGTGGATGAAAAGTAGAGCGCACACTGTCAGATCTGCCTGCTCTGATGTCACAGACACACATCCGTCACACAAAAAAAATTATTCTATGTTTCTTTATGGCTGCTGCTGCTGTAGGTCGCCATCAGCAACCTACAGGTTAAAATCTATATAGCCTTAGCAGGAGATGGTCTTGTTCCTGTCAGAACATAGGAGTGTCTTATACATACACACATACACACACACACACATAATATAGGCTTTCACCACGGTGACAACTCATTATTAATTCATTCACAAAGGCAGGAAGCAGCTAAAAATCATACCAGAGGAGCTGTCAGAGCTGCATGTGTGTGTGTGTGTGTGTGTGTGTGTGTGTGTGTGAGGGAGTGCATGGGTGTACATGTGTGTGCGCAAGTGTGGCTGTGAGTGTGTTTCAGCGCAATCCTCCACAGCCAGAAGTGGCTGTGTGTGTGTGTGTGTGTGTGTGTGTGTGAACCCAGTGTGTGACTTGTTTTGAAAACAGATGAATAAAAGACAAGATAAAAAAAATAAAAAAAACAGATGATAATGTTGGGAGATGAAAATGCAGAGGCACGGCCAGTTTGTTCTGATCAAGCAATTGGCTTCAAAGATCTTTTCTCACGGCAAAGTTTCCATAGTAACATGGCAGTTCCAGCTAGATGAGGGAAGAGGGAAGCGGAAGTTGGTGGTACGCTAAGAACAACATCACACACACACACACACACACACACACACAGCGCCTTGCTCAGAGTCAGAGTCGCATGCTGTGACACCCCCCCCCCCCCCCACCCCTCCCTCCTACCCCCGGAAAGACAAAATCCTGTCAAAATAAACGAGCATAATAGCCCACCAACTTTCACACGAGCTCCATTAGACTCGGAGCCGCAAGACACGGAGACGCACCGGAACGTTCCTTTAGGCAGATGCAAAATGTTTATAGCTGTTCTTGTAATTTCCTAGAATGAAAAGTCGTCTTGTTTATTTACACCACAACGGTACAGTCGATGAGTGAAAAAGCGGGGTGCGGGAGTGAGACAAGAGAGAGCGGCGGGGAGGAGAGGAAATCAGTGCAGAATGGGAGCTGCTGAGCACTAACGGCCTACTGTAGTCGGCGGGAGACGAGCTGAGCGCTGAGCTAAATAAAACATTAGAGCTCGTATTATGTCATTTCCACAGCGCCATCCAACCCGTGTGTGTGCCATAAGTCGGTGGGCGCGAGAATACTAGGCCACCATTCCACTTAGCCCGCAGTAGGGCATGTTATCATGGCTCATCCATATTCATGACCCTATCACCGTGCCCCCGTGCTCTGCTGGGATGTGTTGCTGCCAAGGTAATCTCTCCACTGGAGGTGCAGGAGCTGTTTCGGAGCTCGGCTTCTTGAACTCCACCTCTGCACAGCATACTTCATTTTGAACGCCATTGTAACCCGGCCTGCGTGTAGTGTTTACTGGGGATCTGCGGTGGTAATGGATGCTGTAATCATTCCAAAACAGATGAAACCGTATCAGTGAGTCACCATTATGGTCCCCAGTGTCCCATTAGACTGGTGATTACAGCTTGTCTCTACTTTTCTCTGTATGATTCTGTACAATCACATAATTATGAGAAGCGTTTGTTGAGAATGGCGAGGTGGAGCTAGTTCATGGGTGACATTTAAAGGACATAGTTTTCACACAAAGCTAATTCCCTCCACGAGGAGAGCAGCAGGGAGACGATTTTATTACTGTACATTACTACCTCTTTATAAGCATGGGGCAATTACTGAAAACATTGAGCCGTCCCTCCTGACAATTAACAAATGAACATACAAGAATGGCTTTCAGGGGAGAAACGACCTTGGCGGGTTAAAATCTCTTTGATTCAATTGTGCTTTCATTTGGTGGAGTAATAACACAATGCCTGCCTGATGGAAAAGGTTACACTGATAGCGTCGGTACACAGAGTGTGGTATTAATTTGCAAAAACCTCTTACGCTAACAGACAAGAGTCAGAACAAGGACAGGCAAAGAGTACAGGAGAAATTATCTTTTTTTCTGTCTCTCACTCTCACACAAACGCACACACACACGCAAACACACAATATAGGCATTGAACGATCGGAGAATTTTTTCTCTCTCCATTCACTGCCATTTTATGGCGGAAAAAAAAACACTTCTAGCACAGAAATGAACGTGAACAAAGCAGATTCTGACAATATATAAAAAGACTAGTCATTCTGCTGATTTTTTTTATGTGAATTGCTTTCTTTGTAGTTATAAAACCTTTCAGTTTGAACAAGTGTAACATTGGATTTCGGCGTTGCACAACATTCTAACATTGTTCTTCAATTCTTTAAGCTTTCCTTTCACCCACAAATCAAAGGCAACAAGCACTCAGCGTAGCGTCCTCCCACCTCACCTGTCATATGTAACGTCCGCCTGCCGCTGTCACCAGTGGTGAGGTGACCCCAGACAACCCAGCAGCAGCAGACTTCCGCTGAGCTTTTCCTCGCAGCAGACTGTTCATTGTCAGTGCCTGTCGGAGCATCCCTGTCAAAATCATTGTCACCATCACAATATCCAGCTCGCAGCCCCTGCTGGCATTTGAGACGGCGGATCAGAGGCTGGGCGGATGACACAAGCAACCAGACGCATATGCAGTGGAGCATTATGCGGCACAATACATTCACCGCGGCACCAAATTAGTGTACTGCGCTAATGCTTGAAGACAGACGCAGGGTATGGTGAACTGCAGCAATCTGGTGGTATATGACCGGTGGTGCGGAGAGGCCCGCCCTGTCCAGTCCAATTTGTTCTTGTTGGGCTACAGGCTGACCTTGGATCTGGCACACAATCACTGTTCTGTTAAAGGTCAAGTCAGCTGGAGCTGGTGAGAAGGACACATCATGCCCACACAGAGAGAGATAGAGAGAGACAGAGAGAGACAGAGAGAGAGAGAAGTGTACTGTTGTATCACTGTTGTCACATTAGAATTAGTAAAACTGCAGCTGCAGAATGGTTTAGGGTTGAGTAAGTTTTATGATCCTTGGGCCAAAGAAATCCATTCAAAAACTCATTCATTCAAAAATTCATTAACGAAAATGCTGACTTTTTGGGATATTTGAGGATTACGTCTGACAGCAGCAGTATTCTGGTATGTCATTCCAATGGTCATTACACTACAAAAAAATAATCTTAACGAGCCAATTAGTCTAGATGAATGTTAATTATTTTTGTTAAAACAAATGAAAAAAAAATGCCACTGGGATGATATAATTTCATTTATTTCCAATGTAAACCCAAATTTTGTAGACTGCAGAGTGTGGACACGCACTTGATTTCAACGTATTATCACTTGTTACATTCTCAAAACAGGTAAAACTACATTGGAAAAATATCTCATCCTTCTGACTGCATAAAACAGTCAAAGCACGCTGAAACACTATTCATGTAAAATTTTGTTTATGGATGACCATGTTGTACATTTGTGGCCTACCTGCTTTTGAGACCATGATCATATTTATATAACACTGAAATTATATCGTAAGTAACCCTGACAGATAACTCCATTATGTAATCAAAGTTAAAAAAAATAAATAATAAATAAAATAAACATTATTTTTTAAAGCTGAAGACAACAAGGCAGTAGCTCCAGTCAAGCAGCGATATTGTTTTGGCTTCTCCTATAATCCAAAAATGTCTCTTGCTGTTTTTCAAATGAGGAAGTTTTGCCAAGTGCCAAACACTCCTCCAGTAAAAAGCTTTTTGCTGTTCCTGCTCCACGGCTGGCCAGAGAGGGTTTAATTAAAACTCTGATCTGACACATTCACTGTTTCAGCCCCTGACTGCACCACTGTGTACAGTTGGAGAAGTGTGTGTGTGTGTGTGTGTGTCTGGGGGGGGGGGACTTGGTGGGTGAGCAAGAAAAACAGAAAGAGAGTGAGGGAGTTAATGTGAGTGTGTGCCAGCATTTCAGGCAAATGTCTATGCATGTGTGTGTATGCATGCATATGAGTGTGCATGTGCATATGTGTGTGTGCGTGTGCGTGCGTGCGAGAGCGATTTATGTGAGTGTGCGCCAGTGTTTTGGCAGATAGCATATGCAGTGTGCACACCCTGAAAAATTCATTACAAGATGCATGCTCCATCTAAAATCTATTTCACCATCTGGAGACTTTCACGACAAATCAATCTTGTTCTTTTGGAAGAAAAATCATTCAATTTAGATAAAATAGGACATTTTCCAAATGGCACACAATTTAACATTTGGTACCAAAAATAGGGAGAAAAATCATATTTTGAAATTGCAGCAGGACAGTTGGTATTTCCCATTCGCCAGTAAACAATTTACCTGAAGGAGTTATCCTTGCTGCCATAATCTAGGGCGAATTCCTATGTATAAACCTGGCTTGCGTGTTAACGAAAGGGGTCAAGTGCAGCAATGTGACCGGGGTGTCCCACAATACCCGCACTCTCCCAATCTAGGCTATGTGTAAAATGGGCCAGTGAGGCGGCGGTTGGTCTAATACAGTATGTATCTGGGCCTCGGCTCAGGAGGGGGACAGACAGGGTAATAAGTCTGTCTGTACGGCCTGTCAGCTGACGGCTGCGTCTGATGGCTTCCCCCCCTGCGACTGCTGTCATCTCCCCATCCTGTTCCCAGCCTGGAGAACACACCGCTTACCCAGGATATAACACTGCTATTGGAAAAACATCTAACTAGAGTCTCTGTGCGTACATGCATGTGCACACAGCATGCATACACACACGGACTCACATGTCTAGAGATAAAATGAGGATGTCAAAGCTTACAGGCAGCTGCTCAGGTGTTTTGTCTACCTGTCAAGCAGCTTTCCCCCCTTTCCTGCCTGTCTGTGTCAAAACCTGGGAACATTTTACTTCAACCCCAGGTTGATTTGCACATTCCCCACCAACAATTTAGCACACCATTCCACATCTGCAGCTGTTATATCTACAGTATACTGTACGTTATGACAGGTGACATCAACGGTTACCTCACACTTGTGGCGCATGCAATGCAAATCATGTCAAATGTTACACAAAAACTGATTTGTGAGCAGAAATAGCGAGAAATACAGAATTTCAATTAAGAGTTTCAGCTAAGCAGAAAATTACCTTACATCAGGAACACAGACCAAATCAAAAGTGTGCACGGTAACAGAATAAGCCGCTTGCTTTTTTTAATGTATCAGCATTGTGTGTGGTGTATGTGTGCATGTGTGTGTGTGTGTGTATATGTATGTGTGTGAGAGAGAAAAGGGACAAAGACAAGAAGAGCAGTTGTGTGAGAACGCATGTGGAACACGATTTTCCAAAGCCCCCTAAGCCTTCTCACTGGCAAATAACTTTTTTTACTGTGGCTGCACTAACAATAAAACCTCTTTGGAGAATAGTATTCACATAGAACTCAGTAAAACTAAATCAGGCCAGTGACTCAGTGTGGAGCCCTTCACTGTATGGATCATGTGTTTAAGGCCTTAAAAGTTGCATGAGCTGAATAATTGAAGACTGGAATGGGTGAAGCACACTCGCCTTCTAACGATACTCCACCCTTCTCCACTTTGAAGGGGAATATTAATGGGTCTTGGCCTTAATCAGGCACTGTTGTATAAGTAAAACGGAGGAGACAGAGTATAATGCAGAACCATTAGAACACTAAAACGCACTTAGCTTTCATTAGAGGAGAAAAAACGAGGGAAGTGACTGCAAGGCGAGCAGACTCATCTTTTGTGCTGGTAAATGTAAGAAGCTGGGGAGTTAATTGGGCTGAGCTCCCTGTGAGGAGCGACGTATAATCTTTTAGGTCACAAACCAGAGGGTGGTCATCATCACATTCACTGTGGGATGAAGAAAAACTGCAAGGGTTTGAGGAGGCTATTAATACATCTGAAATCCCATAGGGCTTATGATGCCATTCGTCCTGAAATCTGCGCCTTTCTTGACGTCCATGCCAGAGCAGTTGACAGTTTACACATAAGAATCACAAGCATCACTTCTTTATATATAAACAAAACAAACCAAAACCAAAGTGAAGAGTGTTGATTCTGTTGGAGTCCTAATCCAAATCCAAATCAAGCAAGAGCAGCTTTGAAAACTTTGCAAAACAAATATTTTTTTTCAAAATAGAGATTTGAATCAAAACATGTAAAATAGAGTTAGAATAGTTAGACATGCATCACTAATCCTGTGATCACGCATACACACAAACACACACACACACACACTGACAGGTGCCATCTTTCTCAGTAAAAAAGATCCTCAGAGACTAACTTTGAACATGACAGCTTGTGCATCATCGCTGCCTCAGTGTAAAAGTCTGTAACAAGGTCACTCTGTCCTTGGCCGACAGCTCAAATCAAATCTAAGTTGACTCATGTTCGCTCCATATGCGTACCAATAATCTTATATTCTTCTGTAAGACAAAAGAGCATCAGTACAAATTCTTATTGTAATCTGTACTATAACTTCTGCTGAGCGCTCATCAGTGAAGCCATTCTGTTTGTGATCTATGCATATGTATGGGATTACATTCTCCCTCCAACGTGCGCCATGCACACATGGGACTAATTGCAAGCATCTTCTGCCAATCAGGTCTTTCATTTAATGTTAACTGTTTGCCAACAAGCAGCAAACAGATGTGCTCATCTGAGATGAGAGGCTCATTACCCAGGCTTTGCAAACACAGCTCTGTCCAATAATCTGCATCAAACAACACCATCAAAACCACAGCCTCCAATCAACTTCCCTTTCATAGCCTAGTTAGGATTCTTACCAGAGAGTGGAGGGAGTTGCATTATGGCGTTACAGCTCCGCCTGTGTGACAGGTGACAGAGCAGCTGAGAGACAGAGAGGCAGGCGGATGGACAGGGACAGCAGAGGAACTGTCTCTGATAGGACCGCTTACCCTGTGGGGACAAATAGCGGAGATAGTGAGAGAGAGAGTGAGAGTGAGAGCCGGGGAAAGGAAGGCATTTTTTTCACATTTCAGTCTCGGCCACACACAGGTTTTCTATTAGACAGATGACACGCTTCACACCCTGCACACGGCAGATATCACTCTGCACAGCCCATACCACCTCCTCCCTCCTTTACCTCCCCTCTACCTCTCCATCTGGCTACTGCCTCATCCCTCTATTATTCCACACACACACCCCTCCCCCTCTCCTGCATCCATCCATACATTGTCTGTGATTCTGTCAGCTTGTCGGTCTTTCCAGCACCGAGGCGCTAGCCAGGTATGTTAATGAAGTTAATCGGATTGTCGCCTGCGGGAAAGCAGCACAACTTTCACAAAGTTCCCAGTTAATTTCACCTTAATTCAATCAGCAGCTTCCTGTTTGCCTGCACAGTGTGTGTATGTATGTGTGTGTGTGTGTGTGTGTGGGTGTTTGTGTGTGTGTCTATGTGTGTGGACATTGTTCTCCCTGAGCTGCATTCCCGGCAGTTTGGCAGAAATTAGCCGTAATCATATTAGTCCCTCTCTCTCTCCTCCGTCTGCCGCGAGTATAAACATGGGACAGAATTAGCACAGAGTTTCCCTCCATTATCTTACACCTATCATCAATTTAGCCTCTAACAAAGACAGCAGCTCAAGTGTTGACAAAGACCACACTGAAGTGTTGCTCAAGTGCTGACAAAGACAGATCAATCCAGGAGGTCTAGCCACTGGAGCAAATCACGCTGAATTTGACTGGAATCGAACACCGCACTACTGCGACCCGAGAAATCTCTGACCGTCAGTGCGGCTCAGGTTCATCCAGAAGTCTCTGCTACAATCCAATATGTGACGGCCTTGCCTCAGCCTGTCACCGGTGCCGCTCAGTAATCCTGTGAACCAAGTGTCGGAGGGAGTGGCCAGACAGGGGTATTAGTTCCACCATGGTGTCATTCCTTACTATAAGAGGGAACCCCCCTGAGGCCCATGTGGCCGAGGGAACAAGGTGTTGCATATTTCATCCACTCACCAGCCACCAACACATCCACGCCGCATACCATTGTCTCACCATAGTCATAGTCCTTCACCCTGTGGCCTTGGTCCCCGCTGTGTGTGTCTGTGTGTGTGTGTATGACTGAGGTAGTTAGCTATGTGCCGCAGATTTGATAAGCGCTGGTCCATCCATATTTATTCTCCCCCGGCAGTGACCTCGCTGAGCTGTCTCCACACTGTCTCCACCTCCTAAGTCTGAATGCCAACGCTGTCAATCAAACAGCCTCCTCACCTCCCCCTGGGGTTACCTTGGGGACCATTCTAATGAGGCGCATGTTGGCATTATGGGACAAAGGGCTCCCTGTGGGACTGCTTCATACAGGAACAGTCATTTAACAGTTGGTGTGTGTGTGTCTGTGTGGGGGGAAAAGAGAGGAATAAGGAGTTCACTCTATATGCGCACGTTTGTGTGCAGTAGATTATCAAAATGGAAATGAATGTGTTGTCTGCAACAGGACAATATTGACCACATAATGCAGGTAAACATTTACCTCATCTGTCCATTTTGAACAATGCATGGTTTAATGTGTTGCCACTTTGTCTTTCCCAGACTCAATTTATCCTGCCAGAAGTTGTTTGGGGAGACTTGGCATGAGTGCGTGTGTGTGTGTGTGCGTCTGTGTGGGTGTGTCTGTGTGTGTGTGTATGTGTGTGTGTGTAGATCTGCAACAACAAACGGTGACACAGTCGTGCCAGCTGTTTGCAGTCCAGGCATACATAAGCAGAAGCTTTGCAGGAATTACTGGTCACACACACAACTTCCCCTCGCAGCAAAGTCTTAGACAAACAACGAAGGGAGATTTACTGTTGCAGAGTCAAATCTGCATTTCTACTTTCCATTTCCCTCTTGTTCCCTTCTTTCTTCACACGTACACACACACGCACGGCACATATGCACACACTCTCGTGCACATGCACTAAAAACTGCATCTTAAAGGTGGTCGATCAAACATTTAATTTTCCTCCAGTGCTGACAAAGGCCTCTCACCAATGAACAGAGACAAGGCGCTTTTATCGACTGGCGTCCAGAGGGCCCCGGCAGCTATTATAGCAGCAATGAGAGACTGGGCCCAGTCAATAGACTTTCTATTAGTGGACTGCTCCCTCAGCCCCACATCAGCGCACACACACACAGGCACACACAGACAGAGAGAGGGAGAGAGAAAGAGAGAGAGAAAGAGAGACTTGGAAGCTGTATGAAGGTCAGGGAAGGAGCAGCAAACCCCATCGGGAAATGCATTGTGTTCGTGCATGTGTGTGTGTGCGCTTGTGTGTGTGTGTGTGTGTGTGTGTGAGGACGCGGACTGGACTAGATCAATAAGAGGAATAAATAGGCATCGACACCAAGCTCAGATATCAGAGGCATAGATGGTGGCAACTGCTAAATACATGGAGGAAGTCCTTGCCCTATCACACATGCATGCACTGGCTCACACACAAAAATACACACATCGCCCACGTTGCTCTGTTATTGACGCATTAGTGAAGGACAAATTTTATCCGTCCACAAAGTCATGTTTATGGCTTTGTAACGAAACGGCCTTACCTTCTATATGTATGGTATGTGAATGGTCCAAGGTCCCAATGACCTTGGTCCTGCCTGCCTGCCTGCCTGCCTGCCCCAGGCAAATTTAGACTGATCTAGATGGGCTGTGAGGTACTCATGCTGCCTCGCTCTAACAGAGGGAGTAATAGCCAAGGCAAACACCCCTATTCTTCTCTCTGCATCTCACATTATAGCACCTATTATTAATGACGTTACACTACTTAAACAGACAAAGATTAATCTGAGAGCGTAATGAGAGAGAGAGTCAAACAGAGAATCAGGAACAGACAGAGACACAAAGAGACAGAGATACTCAAGGGTCCGAGATCAGACCTTGATTTAAGTGCTGTGCAGTGGTGCTTAAGTTGTTTTTGTTTTACACGTGCGCAACTGTACCAATTCCAACCCCGGAGTTACATGCAGGGATACATGGCCTCCTGCACATTGAGATGTGGGGATTCTGACCTAAATCCATTTGTACACTTCTTTCCTTACACACCCAAAATCCTGCACTACATCTAGTTCTCCCATCGGTTTCCTGATATTTGAATATGAATAAACACAAAAGATATACAGTGTATACATTTTTGAGTCACAAAAACTACAAGGGAATTGAATAAGACAGTGCAACATTGCTGACTAGCCTCTTAACAATTGGAGTGTAGGCCTACTTAAAGCGAAAGATCTCCTCAACTAAGCAAACAAGATGTCCTGCCATTTAAGTGCTGGAGTTTTTAATGAATCATCAAAGGAGATGGCAGTACCAAGGCGCACAGAAGGCGCTGTCGTGGTGGATTTTCTTCTCTCTTCAACTTCCACCTCAGGTTCGAGGAGCTGAACACAAAACGAATGAGACAAACTCTGACAATTTTCTCTTTGCTTTATTCTTCATATAACAGAGTACATCATACAACTGATATGTGAAGGGTCTGACCAAGAATTCTCATCTTCAGGTTCTTTTCTATCTTCTAACCCCCCTTCACACAATGCTCCACCCAGAAGGATAGTCTGCTTCCAAACTTGACCTAATGTGGCTCTCTAATTGGTCTAACTGTTGGAATATGGTCAGTGCGTCAATCCAGCTATTGCAGACGGAAAGCACCTGCTGTTTTGTACCTCAAGGCCGAAACTAGGTAGCCTGGTAAGACCATCCTGACCACGTGACCTCACATTCTGTTTCGCTCCACGGATCAGTCTGGACTTCTAGCCACCCACATCGATTTCCTGAAATTACAATGTAACCGGGCCAATCAGGGACTGCGTCGTAGTTGATGACGTGAAATACAGGCCGCCGCTGGCAAAACAGTAATGGCGTCTCCCGAAGCAACGAGCGGTAACGTTAACGTTAGTAGAGTAAACACAGCCATAAGTGCAGTTATTGCAGAAATAGACTCAATACCTTTTCGCCGTTCTTCCGACTGGATTTGAATTTGGATTCGCTGATTGGCTGAAGGAGTTTGTCTGTCAAGGCAAGTACTCCCACCCACTGAAATCGATGTGGGCGGCTAGAAGTCCAGACTGATCCGTGGAGCGAAACAGAATGTGAGGTCACGTGATCAGGATGGTCTTACCAAGCTAGAAACTAGGAGTCTTCCTCCCTAATTCCTGGATCATTCTGTCCTTGATATGAATGCTCTTCTGTGCAATATTGGATACAACCTCTCTTTCTGGCAATAACAATCCCATTATTCTCACTTGTCTGTGAGAAACTTACTGGCATGAGCTGGTATCAAAGGCCTCTTTCTCTCTACTCTCTTCTTACTGTGCATAGTACATGTATGTGTGCTGTCTGATCAAAGGAATGTGCAAATATATATTTCTCTTTGATTATATTGATTAAGTATAGATTATGCATTGACTATGAAGATAACATAATTTCCTTCAACAGCGCCAAGAAATCATTCTCCGAGTTTAACTGATGCCCAGTGCGCCCAGTGTTTGCAGATGGAGAGGGCCTTAATCACTGAGCTGCTGATTTGCAGAGCCAGTTTACACAGCCGACATCCTTCCCATGTTACTCCAGGTAACATGATGCGCCTTTTCCATCTTCGCGGCGGATGCTGCTTCAGCCGGACAGGGTGTCCGAGGATGTGGGAATACCTCAGGCGTCTGTCTCCCATTGTGTGGTGCAGGTCTTAATGGCGAAGAGCATATACAACAAAAAAATAATAGGACGCATGATCAAGGACAGAATCCATTGTGTTGTGGGCTTTCCAATTGTCAAGGTAACAAATACACATGTCATCATTAGGGAGCTGAGCACAGAGAAAAGGCTTACAGCAAGAAGAAAAGACAGTATTTCATGAGAATTCATTTGGTATTCAATGCAGACATGGCCATAACAAAGGCCATAAAAAAGAATGCAGCTGTCACAAATTTATTTGATGAAAAAATATTTCAGTGGTTTCTTATAGGCAAAAATGCAGAATAGCAATATCATTTCAAATGTTTATCCAATTCATGTCTGAATGGCATGTTGCCAATTCAATCTTCATGCACCATTGTCCTATCCAAAGCTGAATTAAAGACGCATGGTATTGAAAAGGAATGCATCAGCAGAAAGACATGAAAAGGAGAGAAGTCCAGGGCCTACCACACAAATGGAAAGGCCAACGTTTTGAATAAGCAAAGGCATGCCCAAAATCCTGTGTGTGAAAATGGCAAGATTGAATAGGAACAGCTCAAACGTGTGCATCTCAATCCAACAGTGTAATATTATGCAGACTGAATTGGGCCCCAAATGAATAGCTGAACAATTCATACGTGAGGCAGTAACTCATGGCTAAAACTGGAATGTAGTTACACAAAATAGATGTGAGTATCAGGAGAAGCACAAATAAGTCTAATCTTTGTGCAGTTTCTGTCTCTCTAAATCTTTTTGACCTTGTAGTGTTTCTCAAAAGTAAATAGACGATCAGATTCTGACCAAGGATTTCCGGCAGTGAGTATAAAATGTCAAGGGAATTACAATACAAAGGAACTCTCAATCTCTGCTGACTTCACTGGCGTAGTACGAGACGTACAGAGCAACGAGCACAGTGAGAGGTCTTTTGCTAAAAAACTACTCAACCAAAGGACAATTTCTTATTATTTTTTGATGCTCAGAAATCACTACTTACAATACAATGTGCAGTATTCGCTCTAATGCTTGAAATGGGAGCAACACCCATCCACACAAATCAGCGAGCTACATCCTTGTTCTGGTGCACTTACAATGAATATGCATTTACTCTCAAAGGCCATGTATGTTCCTTTTATATCTAATTGGAGGGGGCAGCGGCAAGGCTGAGCACATGGAGGAACCGAACAGGAGCAACATTAGGAAAGACTTAGAGGAGAAAGCTTTCACATTCATTGGAATTAGATGTGAAAGTCACCAAGAGCACAGATGTCTGTGAACGTACATACAATCGCACACAGGGCCTACATATAAGAATACTTCACCACTCAAATAGAAATTCAGTCATTATCTACTCTACTCCCATGTCAGTCAAAGTTTGTATCCCGCGTAGTTCCTTCGCAGTTTTCTCCCACACTATTGAAGTTAAGCAAAACATAGGAGATAATGAGGTAAATATTTAACTTTTGGACCCACAGTGCAATTATTTGGCTACAAAACATCTGGATTATGCTGCATGAGCTGTTTGGAGAAATTTGATGGACATTTCATGCTTTTTTTTGGAGCTGTAAGAAGACAACCCCCTTAACTTCAATAGTTTGGGAGAAAGTAACTGCTGTGTGTTCGGTGGTTCTACAAACTTCAATGGAGTTTTGACTGACAGGCGGGTGAGTAGATAATGACTGGCTTTTCATTTTAGGGTGAACTATTCCTTTACCCTCTTACCCAGCCCGTCTGTATATTGTACCTGGGCCTGGATTAACACTGGTCTCAGCAGGGTAAATACAGCAGAGGTAATTTACTGAGGAGCTTGGCACAGTCTGTGTATTCAGCTAATCACAGTAGTGCCAGGTGGACCGCCAAGAGTGGGCGATTTAAAGGGAGAAACCGACACAGGAAATGAGAACACAGCGGGACGTCACGCCACCTAACACCGGAGGAGAGTTTCTGTCGGAGAGGAGCAGGAACACGACGTGACCAAGAGCCAATGTGGCGTCTTTAGCTTCTCTAAGTCCTTGAAGATAACTTTTTGCTCAAGGTTTTGTTCATTCAAATCATATTACTGCAGCACTAAGAGGCACTACGGCAGAGACTACAGACACACACACACAGACACACACACACACACACAAACTGATGGCACACTGTACACACTAGCATAAAACAACTAGGCTGCAACACTGTGGATGCGGTGCGGTCGTCTGGAGATGTAAAACATTAGGATTCAGGTGGAATTCATACACCCATTGAAAAGCATAAATCACACAGCCTCAAGAACTCACAAACACAATGCAGCTATAGAGCTCCTGTAGTAGTGAGAGAATTACTCGCTTTTGTTGTCAGTATATTGACTACGCTGCCATAGATAGAAAAGCATGTACATGCTGTTTCTCTCTCTCTCTGTCTCTCTCTCTCTCTGTCTCACATAAAAACACATTCAATTGCAGCCTCTTACTTACACACAGTAACAATTGTGTTCAGATTCCTTTCTCTACAGGGTAAAACATTAGTGGCAACCTTCTGACAGCCTAATCATGCATACAAAAGTGTCAGAGTAGAATTAGAGGGGTATTTAGACTGGAAAACTGACTTCAGAGTAGGACCTTTCAAGTTGTCAGCTCCTTATGCTTCATTAACACAGGCACCCGACCACACACACACACACACACACACACACACACACACACACACGTGCACCCTCCACTCCACCCCACCATGTGTGCACATGTGTGTGTGTGTGTGTGTGTGTGTGTGTTGGAATGGCTTGTGCTCATTTTTGAGACAGACCATCCGTTTGACGTAGTCTTCTTAGATAAAATTACCTTGACCTAGGTTATATTGGTAAGATAATGCTCCTGATATTTGACAGCTTTGGACATGTTCACAAACTGGCTGTTAGGACCTTACTGACTGCAAGTCCAACTAAAAACAGGCAAACAACTAATGGGTTCAGTCTCTGCAGTAACAGTTGCCTGGATCGTGTGGTGGAGACAATGCTGTCTGCATCCTTAAATGTTCTTCAGTCTTGTTAAACCTCTGCAAACCTCTCATGTGGAATTTACTGAATTCAAATAATGCATTTAAAATATCGCTTCTCATGCGAAAACGCATCTCCAAAATATAAACTTTTCAGGAACTAAGACAAAAACAGGCTTGTTTTACCTTCACCAGCTTCACCATCATGCATTTTTCAAATTTCCAAAGGGTTTTGAAAGTCTTTCATAAGCACCAAGAGCCATAGAATTTATTAAACTCATAGAGCAGCATGTAATCCTTCAACTGAAGTTACAACATGAAAACTAGCAAAGTTGGAGATACATGGTCTTCACATGATAACAAAATGCAATTCCTGTATGATAATTTCTTCATTTTGCATTGTATCAATTCACAATGAATGAAAAAAAAAAATGACTGACATGGACTGATTGCAATGCAGGACTGAATTTATTTTTTGCAGAGGGAATTTCAGTCCTCTGTTTCCTCGGCTACACAGCAGCAGCTGCAGAGTGTTTTAAACAGCCGGCGGAAGAAACGTCGGACTCTCTTCTTCTTGGTCTTTTTTACCTCTGAAAAGTAAAAGAGCAAAGTCAATGCCTCAGTTCATCTTGGTGGAAGTATTAGCTACAGTGTGAACAGACTTGATGAAGAACTCCTACCTGATGTGGTGTCAGAGGATTTGGGCACCTCCTGCTTCTCCTCAGTGCCAACCAGGCTGCTGCTCAAGCCTTCCTGGACTGCAGTAATGGCAGGAGCTTCAGTATGGAGGCTCAGAGGAACCAGAGGAGCTTCAGTAGGGAGGCTCATAGGAACCAGAGGAGCTTCAGTAGGGAGTCTCAGAGGAACCACAGGGCCTTCAGTAGGAAGGCTCAGAGGAACCAGAGGAGCTTCAGCAGGGAGTCTCAGAGGAACCAGAGGAGCTTCAGTAGGGAGGGTCAGAGAAACCAGAGGAGCTTCAGTAGGAAGGCTCAGAGGAACCGGAGGAGCTTCAGTTTGGAGGCTCACAGGAACCAGAGGAGCTTCAGTAGGAAGGCTCAGAGGAACCTGATGAGCTTCAGTAGGGAGACTCACAGGAACCAGAGCAGCTTCAGTAGGAAGGCTGAGAGAAACCAGAGGAGCTTCAGTAGGGAGGCTCAGAGGAACCAGAGGAGCTTCAGTAGGGAGGCTCAGAGGAACCACAGGACCATCAGTATGGAGGGTCAGAAGAACCAGTGGAGCTTCAGTAGGGAGGCTCAGAGGAACCACAGGACCATCAGTATGGAGGGTCAGAAGAACCAGTGGAGCTTCAGTAGGGAGGCTCATACGAACCAGAGGAGCTTCAGTAGGGAGTCTCAGAAGGACCACAGGACCATCAGTATGGAGGGTCAGAGGAACCGGAGGAGCTTCAGTAGGGAGGCTCATAGGAACCAGAGGAGCTTCAGTAGGGAGTCTCAGAGGAACCACAGGACCTTCAGTAGGAAGGCTCAGAGGAACCAGAGGAGCTTCAGTAGGGAGGCTCAGAGGAACCACAGGACCTTCAGTAGGGAGGCTCACAGGAACCAGAGGAGCTTCAGTAGGAAGGCTCAGAGGAACCAGATGAGCTTCAGTAGGGAGACTCACAGGAACCAGAGCAGCTTCAGTAGGAAGGCTGAGAGAAACCAGAGGAGCTTCAGTAGGGAGGCTCAGAGGAACCAGAGGAGCTTCAGTAGGGAGGCTCAGAGGAACCACAGGACCATTAGTATGGAGGGTCAGAGGAACCAGAGGAGCTTCAGTAGGGAGGCTCATAGGAACCAGAGGAGGTTCAGTAGGGAGGCTCACAGGAACCAGAGGACCTTCAGTACGGAGGCTCAGATGAACCACAGGACCATCAGTATGGAGGCTCAGAGGAACCAGAGGAGCTTCAGTAGGGAGGCTCATAGGAACCAGAGGAGCTTCAGTAGGGAGTCTCAGAGGAACCACAGGACCTTCAGTATGGAGGCTCAGAGGAACCAGAGGAGCTTCAGTAGGGAAGCTCAGAGGAACCACAGGACCTTCAGCAGGAAGGCTCAGAGGAACCAGAGGAGCTTCAGTTGGGAGGCTCAGAGGAACCGGAGGAGCTTCAGTTTGGAGGCTCACAGGAACCAGAGGAGCTTCAGTAGGAAGGCTCAGAGGAACCAGATTAGCTTCAGTAGGGAGACTCACAGGAACCAGAGCAGCTTCAGTAGGAAGGCTCAGAGAAACCAGAGGAGCTTCAGTAGGGAGGCTCAGATGAACCACAGGACCATCAGTATGGAGGCTCAGAGGAACCAGAGGAGCTTCAGTAGGGAGGCTCAGAGGAACCACAGGACCATCATTATGGAGGGTCAGAGGAACCAGAGGAGCTTCAGCAGGGAGGCTCATAGGAACCAGAGGAGCTTCAGTAGGGAGTCTCAGAGGAACCACAGGACCTTCAGTATGGAGGGTCAGAGGAACCACAGGACCTTCAGTATGGAGGCTCAGAGGAACCAGAGGAGCTTCAGTAGGGAGGCTCAGAGGAACCACAGGACCATCAGTATGGAGGGTCAGAGGAACCAGTGGAGCTTCAGTAGGGAGGCTCAGAGGAACCACAGGACCATCATTATGGAGGGTCAGAGGAACCAGAGGAGCTTCAGTAGGGAGGCTCATAGGAACCAGAGGAGCTTCAGTAGGGAGTCTCAGAGGAACCACAGGACCTTCAGTAGGAAGGCTCAGAGGAACCAGAGGAGCTTCAGTAGGAAGGCTCATAGGAACCAGAGGAGCTTCAGTAGGGAAGCTCAGAGGAACCACAGGACCTTCAGTAGGGAGGCTCAGAGAAACCAGAGGAGCTTCAGTAAGGAGGCTCAGAGGAACCAGAGGAGCTTCAGTAGGGAGGCTCAGAGGAACCACAGGACCTTCAGTAGGGAGGCTTGTGTCCTCTTCTAGGCTCAAATCTCCATCAAGGGGGGTGGAGTTCATGGCTCCATCCACTACAGCTGGCTGAGTGGAATCATCTAGTTCCACCTGAAGAGAGAGAGAAACCGTTTCCATTTTGGAAAATTATACTGTTTGTTTTTTTTTACTCCACAGTATCTTATGCTGCTACTCCATCATACTTGTGTGCAGGTCTTCTTACCTCTGTGTGTTTCTGTGGCTCGAATATCACACAGATTTCCCCCACTGTGACGTCAACGATCCTGGTCAGCAGCTCAGGCCCAAATCGGTTCAGCTCCTCCACCAGGAGGTCTAGTGTGTACTTCTCTCTCACCTTCTCCTGGATAGAAAGGACCTTCTTGTCCCGGATGGAACGGGAGAAGGCAGCCTGACAGTCCATGGAGGTCAGAGAGGCAGAGAGCTTGTCCTGAACGGCCTTGGTGAGTCCAACAGCCAGGTCACTGAGCCCCAGCGAGGGCATGACACACGAGAGGCTCGCCGGATGAATCCAGAAGCCCTGCAGCACTTTGGGCACAACCAGCATCGCCACTTCCTCTGGGCCGAGGAGGCTGGAGCCGGGCCGCTGCTGCTGCTCCTCCATCAGGCTCCTGGTGGCTTCCTCAGCCAGCCGGATGATCTGAGGGTCTCTGACGATGAGAGACACTCAAAATGAGTTGAAATACACATTTTCTTTAACCTATCTTATTACTATTGGCTGCTGCAAAGCCCCACTGGAATCATTCAAGTTTCATCTTATCTTTTAAATGTGACTTACTGAAAACAAGGACTGTTGGCTTCAGGTGAGTTGAGCACCATTTGGGCTTCAAACTCAATGTCTCTCATTTTCATGCTGATGTTCACCTCCCACATCTGAAACATGAAATGGGATGCACCATTAAGATTTGACATATTTACAGGATCAATCTAGTGTTATGTGATAATTTACTTCAAACTGAGTCTTTTCATGATCATGGTCTTACCAGCCTGAGGAGAGGCTGGACACTTTCATCAAAACCCTCCAGTTCAAACCTCCACAATCTTCAAATAGAAAGAAAACAGAAGGGTCATCTTAACTGTTGCTCTATTTTCTTCTCATTAGTAACAGACCAGCTTAACATGAGCAGAGTTGATGATAGATTGAGTGGTGGAATGTCTGTATGTGTCTCAGTAAGTCCCACCGCCCCCTGAGAGATTTCTTGCCCCGCTCCACCAGCAGGTCAGTCATGTCCTCAGCTGTCAGCTCAGATGGGAGATGGTTTTGTTGCTGAATCCTCAACAACTGCACCATCAGTTTTTTCTACAACAGAATGGGAAACATCAGATGTCTTCATGTATAAGCGTAAGAGACACTTTACCAGAATTGATCAGGTGTTTTCAGGTGTTTTCTCAGGTGTGTGGGCCTGAAACAAAAGTGGTTCTTACTTGTGAAATATAATATTTCCTCTCCCAGCAGAGCTGTACAGTGTCTCTGTATATCGGTGCATCGAACAATGCCTTTGAAGTTAATTAGATAAGGTCACTCAAAAGCCTCTTATGCTACATTTTAAATACAGCTCAAAATCTTTACAATTTAACTGCAATAAATGCTCACATACCTTGATGGGTCTATAGATGACCCTGTCTCCTTCCATCCAGTCCATGGATGTTTTGTTAATGGATGACAAATCAACAGTGGAGAAACAACAATCAAACATACAACCAAACTCACAACTACAGAACAGAGGTAAAAGCACTCAAACACAGTTGATACTGGTGGCTGAAATGAACTGAGGGTGTTCAGGGAAAAAGTTTCTGTGGGAGACGGAATGGACTTATTGTTGAGTCACTGGGAGTAGAATTCAGCTCTTAGTGACAGACAGATTCTGTTTTGGTTCAGCTGTTCAGGCAGAGATGACCAGGGAAAATAAATGTCTGGTCAAACATGATGATCAATTATTAAAGATTTGATTTATTAATAAAGAAGTTGCCTTAACACACACTTAATCTCTTAATCACACAGGAAAATCTTTTTGCAAGGCAACACTTGAATAGATGTTACTCCTGTGTTTTCACTTGGTTAGTTGGTATTGGGTGTGTTGCCTACATTGCCCAAAAAACCACCAGGTGTATCAGCACCTTTATGACTGTGATACGCACACTGTGTAACATTTTGGTCAACACTGCAGGGTAACATACCCCAAGTAGATGGCTAAACACTCTCTCATTGTCTACACGGCAGCTTCTAATGCTATGGTATATTAGTCTCGCTTTAATTCCTGTTGCCCGACACGTTGCCTAGTTCACAACCTTTAGGGCCAAGAGCCATTTTATAATTTATTAACCGATTACACTGTATAGTAAAAAATAAACTAGGACTGCAAGCAGTCATGGACGGGGCCGGCCAGATGTAGCTAAAGTAACAACAAAGATCGCATGTTTATTCTGCAGCACCCATGATAAGATCTGTCCATCCATACAAAGGCAGATTCAAAGTAGTGTCAAATATTCAATTTTCAAGATAAAATTCTGAGACTTTGTGTACTTTATCTAGACAAAATAGAGATGTCTGTAATTTATTTTTACAAGGGTTGAATACTCCATGAGTGAAAACCTGATGTTTAGAGATGCTCTATTTTTTACACTTATGAGGACCAAAACTAGGAAAATCCTGATCTTTTGACGACATTTTGGCCAGTCATCACTTCTTTAATAGAGTTAGGTCTTAGGTTTAGGATTAAGATTAGAATTAGGGTTAAGGTTGGCCAGTAATGGAGAGGCTTGAGGTAAGAGTTAGGTGGTTAGGAAATTAATGCAATAAATGAAGATCCTCATAATACTTAAACATGTGGCAGTGTGTGTGTCTGTGGTCTAGGACCTGAGACAGAGCTACATCCTGAGCACTAAGCAGAGCTCAGCTGTGACCGCAGCACAACTAGCAGCAACAATAGCGGGCTGCCCTCACAGGCCGGCTCCGAGAGCCAGAGCAAACCGTCACTAATCGCAAAGCCCACCTCAGCAGCTCAGTGGCCCTCTCATCATGGCACACTGGGGGCTGTTGTGCCCAGCTCAGGAGAGCGGAGAATATAAGGGGGTAATCCTAGTGCTTTTTAACCCATTTCCAAAGCCCTGATTGCCTTGGCAAAGAGATGGAGACACTGTGAGAAGCAGGGATTGTGTATGAGTGTGTGTGTGTGTGTGTGTGTGTGTGTGTGTGAGTGAGGGAGAGAGAGAGAAGACAGGGAGGGAGAGAAGGAGTATGAAATATAGGCACCAGAAGAGTGAGTGAGTGAGAGAGAGCGAGAGAGAGAGAGAGAGACAGAGAGAGAGAGAGAACAGTGGAACAATGGATGGATGAGGCAGCAGCCAGATGGAGCGGTAGAGAGAGAAGTAAAGGAGGGAGGAGGAGAGAGGGAGAAAGAAAGATTTTCACAGGAAGACAGAGCGTGTGCCACACGTGCACATGCACGTGCACGTGCGTGAGGAGTGTGTACATCGGTGCGCACTTGCCTGCTGTAGTGTATGTGTGCACCAGACTGAGTAAGCCTTTCTTTCTTTGCTGTATGGATTAAGAGGACAGCTTCAGCACATGCACATTCGCAGGCTTAGAGAGCTCCCGGACCGCTCCGTAAGCACGCTCACAGCCGGGGGTGTGTGAACGCTGCGCACGCACACACACCATCACACAGCCCAGAAATGATGAGCACATTCAACAGCTCATTCTGAAGGCAGCACCGCCGGATCACAACTGAAGACAAAGACAGTTTAGCACAAGCATGGGCTGCTGTGATGGCGGTGAAGGCCAAGAAACACTGTTGACACTTCAAGACAGCTGGGAGGTTTTTGTGTGTGTGCGTGTGGGTGTGGGTGTGTGTGTGTGTGTGAGAATGTCACCGATATCCTGCAGAAACTTCATATCTCCAATTTGTGAGATGTTGAACAAAGTTCCTCCCACCATCCCTGCTAGCTTCTCTGTGTCTCCCTACAGGCAGAGCTGTGTGCTGCTGTGTGCTGAAGCTTAACCCAGGAAGGGAGCGCAGGTCAAACACTATCATACCAATTCCCTGGGTTTGAGTAGCTGCTAATCTCAGCTGGCTCGGGACTGGATTATCCAATTAAAAAACCTTGACCCCAGAAATGACCCACTCAGCACCAAGCACAGAGGCAGCACAGGCGACTGCCACTATGAGAGATAAAGGGACAGGGATTGGTCTTTCGTGTAGCAGGTAGATATTGGGACAATTTTCTGTAATTACTTTCTGCAGCACTTTCGAGATAAAGGGGGGGAAATTGCATCTTAGTTTGTTTTATTGAAAGGATTTTCTCATCTCAATCATTTCCACTGCCCCAAGTATAAAGAGGAACAGTGCTGAATTTGAGCTGTGAAATGTATTACTCCTAGGACATGGGACAGTTTGGCTTGTTAGTGCACATTTACTGATGCCTCATGTAGCCATAAAGAGGAATACTGTGCCAGTAATCTGTGGTGTTACATCAATGTACAGCCTCCTAGAGAATGAATTGGGGAAAAAAGGGAACAATTGACAATATTTAATTTAATATAAGTCAGGTTTTGGCTTTGAGCTCCTAGTGTGATTATAATTTTATTATATATATATCTATTTAGAGGTAATAGCTCAGACCGACAATGTTAACTCCACAAGTTCTCCATTCATTACCTGTGGAGTTGCAGGTTGTACATTGGTCTGGTGAGAAGTCATCAGTCTCTTGCGTTGAAAGGTTGTTTACAAAAAAAAACAAAATATAAATTTCAAACCCATTAAAATATGCATATGCAAAACATGTGCATTCTTAAATTCAGTGGCATTCCCATTTAATCAACTATTTAATTAAAGTTAAACTGGCTTGTGAAAGTGTGTCCTAAAATATTATTTCACCGTATTTATTCGCTATATAATTCAAAGCACAATTTAAAATTCCATCTCTTCTTGTTCATGTTTCTTTTTCGCCTAACAAGACAGCATCAGTCATCTGCGCCCCGGCTGATTTGATCAGAAGAAATTGTTTTTATTTGAATAATCAAAAAGCAATTCCAGAGGTTTCCAATAGATGCATGGCTAGAATGTTGCATGCCTACACTGAGCAGTGATGTTTGTTTACTCTGAACACTTCACAGTGCAAGAGCCTCACCCTACAAAACAGTCAGATAGAGACAGAGGGGGGGTGGGGGGATACACAAATCATCTTCACATAAACAGAAACTCATGTCTCTGACCTATATTTCAGCAATTTGGCTATGCAGCAACTTTCTCACTTAAGATTCCAAGCAGAGCGTGTCTCTATCTCCCCCTGGAGCCCCAACATCGTTGTTTGTAAAATGCTTTACGATTTCAGCTGATATCAAAGGATCCATTCAGAAATGCACAGGAGTGAAGGAAAGCTGCAGTCCCTCCGTTCCTACCACTATAGCACTTTCCTTCCTATACGCTGTACTGTATACTGCACGAGTGCTACACTTAAAACCAAATCAGTTCTGCGTTGTCCATTCTACATGGGCAGTTAATCAGCTTGAGAGGGGTTTCATTAACAAATACACTGGTTTTCAGAGCCTGAGTGATCTGGCGCTGCATTCCAGCTCAAAACACCGGTCTGCCTACGACTGAAGGATTATTCATCTGTATTCATGTGCATGATGTACAATATGTTGTAAGTGGTAAGTCACGGTTGTTTCAAAGTCTTGTTAGCATCCGATTCTTATTTTCACCGTGATACCCCTCACACATGCAAATATCAACACCCACTTAGTGAACACTCAGCCCACATACTCAAATACAAACTAGAAGGCATTCGATAGAGCGCAAACCTCCGCCAACGCTTAACAATTCCCCAACTTGCTGCAGCATCCATAATATCCATAACTAGTTTATGTTTTCTTAGCGTTTGTCTCACTGGTTTGATTTTCCGAGAGTACCGCGGCAGTCGGAAAATTGACAAAGACCCCACGCGGAATACAAGGACCACATAGCATGTGAATGCAACGCTGTTTAGCAGCCGACTTGGAAGTCCCAGATGTTGGACTTTCCCAGCAACACATGAACACAGCACAATAGTTATGGCTAAAAAACGCATCATGTAATGGTGGAAATCCCAGATCCTGAACACCACCAAAATATAATCAACTGATCTTTGGGCCAAAGGCTGCCTGTCCACCAAATTTCAGCCAAATCCGTTCAATACTTCTTGAGATATCTTCCTAACAAACAAACAAACAAACAGACAGGGGTGAAAACATAACAAAAAGACACACACACACACACATGTGTGAGCACAAGCAAAACCCAACTCACATAAAGGAATACACACACTCCCCGACTCTCCCAATACACCTGTGTGTTCATATACGTGTAGGCCTATATGTGAGAGTGAATGGGTGTGTGTGTGTGTGTGTGTGTGTGTGTGTGTGTCTGTGAGAGAGTGCGCGCTTGATGCAAGCAGCATGTAACCAGACTTGAGAAGTTTCTTTTAACTCTCTAAAGCATCATGCTGCCTTCTTGTCCCACACCTTCCTGCATCAAAGACAAGCCAAGGAGAGAGGAAGTGTAACAGAGTGAGGATAGGGGGTGAGGCAGGCAGCAAAGTAAAAAAAAAAAGAGAAATGCAACGCTTTTTCTACTCCTCCTATCACCTCCACCAGTTTTAGAAACAGGCAGTATAAATAGAGCCTCAGTTTCTCCTCAAGGTCAGTGCACCCACAGCTTGATGGTGGTTTTTAAATAAAGATTTACCTTGATAGTTCTCTGAGGAATAACTCAAGCACAATAGGTGAGGAAGAACTTCTTGTTGTATAAACGCGAACAGAGCCCTTGATTTGAGTGCAGGCCCAAAATTTGTAGACTTTCCTCCTCAAGGTTCTCCCATCCCTTTGATTTTACACCTGTATGATAAATAATACCGTACTGAACTGAACTCTCTCCTCCGCTCACTGCTGTAGGCTGCCGTGGAGAATTACTTCTGCCATTATTCCCCGACTTACATTGAAGGTCACAGAGCTCCAAATGAGTTTCCCCCACCTCACAAAGCCACTGAACAAAGACACAAGTTATGGTTTCTCTATTTTTGGGGTCAGTGCTTTTATGAGTCCAGGTTTTTGGCCCAGGGAGAAAGAGAGCGAGAGAGAGGCAGTCGGTGGACAGGGAACAAAGGAACAGGAGAACAAATGAATAGAGGAGCTGAATAATTTGGAGAGCAGAAATGTCATCTCAATTAGACCGTGAGATGAACTCACCCCCCCCCCCCCCCCCCCAACACACACACACGCACACGCAAACAGACACACACACGCACTCTGAAACGCTGAATGGTATGTTGTGGCAAATGGAGGTGACCTGAGTCTGATGGATATGAGGACATTAAGAGAGAGAGCAAGAAAGAGAGAAAGAAAGAGAGTCATCTGCCCCCTGCATTAGTGCATTAGGAACTGCAGACTGGCTCCAGGAGAACAGCGCTTGAAGATAAAAACAAACCTCACTGTAAACTGAGCCCCCTCTCACTATCTTCAAAAACACGCACAGCACACACAAACACACACACACAGATTGAAATACCTGGGAAAGCATGCCCAGCCCTCCAGTAATAAGCCTCTATTTGACAGCTCGGAAACCACATTTACACCATCTCAAACCCTCTCCATCTCTCTCCATCCCCCTCTCCATCCCTCCATGCCTCGCCAAGCCCGGTGCAGTATATTTAGTCTGAGGGATGAGAGAAGCAGCAGAGGATGAATCCTCTGATTAATGCAACCCTCATCCCTGCCCTAATCCCCGATTCAAACACCTGTCAAAACAGGAGCTTCCACATGCACTTGTGAAAACGCAGTCTTGGATCACACACAGCCACACAGTACAGGAGGTGCATGAACTCCCCAACACACTTGCTCAACCAAGATAAACTCTTGCACACCAAAAGAAGTAGATCTAAGCTCAAAGGCTTTGTAGTGCACAGCAGGAGGCAACATGGATTCACAACTTGGGGCTACAAGGTTCTCCGCAGTTCGATCCAGCTGGCTGTTCCCCACCCCTTCCAACTAGTGATGCACACTTTCAACAGTCCAGAGCATGTGGCGCATGCTTGCTTCAGGAATGAACATTGACACCCTTCTGTCCACAAGGCCATGCCTAACCCCGACCCCCGGGAGGTCGTGTGTGCAGAACCGTGTGTGAGCGCGGGGCTAATCCCGGGCTCCGGGTGAAGATTAGTGGCAGGTTACGTTGGCACCTTGGCGGAAAGGCACAGTAAATCTGAGGCATTCACAACCCAGCTGGCACACGTCTATAATTCATATCAGCGTCAGCCTGGCAGGAGATTTGGTCTGTCAGCGATGAGTGAATCATGGCCTAGCAGTACAGCGCGCAGCAGCGACGGGGACGAGCGTGTTCGGTTGCCCTCCCCCCCCGAACCCCTACATTTTGGCAGAGCTCAGGGGGGAGGGAGAGATGCAAACAAGCCAACAGAAAGAGGTTAAGAAGTAAAGAAAGTGAAGAGTGAGGAAGTCTGAAGGAGAGAGACACAAATGACACTACAGACAAAAAACAGAGCTGTAGATTTTTACTGTATATTCTTATAAATGGTTGGTGTAAGAAACTGAAATATTACTGTGACGGAAGAAAATCAGAGTGGCAATTCTTGTTAGACAATTCAGTACAGATTTGAGGAGAAACCTCATTTATTATGAGTAAAAACCCAGAAGTGATATTCATTTCGCACAGCTAGGGGTAATAAACAGAACTCCGGTCTCAATATTACACCCATGACACACAGCGAGGTTATGAGTCTGCCAAACTTGTGTATAATATAGAATCTAGCAGAAACAAATGGCAACCTGGAATATTCCAAGACATTTATATAATGACTTTGGTTCTGGTTGTTGCTTCCAGATTATGAACTAATCAGGAAAAAAAAGAGTTTCCAGAGTGTGAGGTGTTTCTCAGGGAGGGGGACAGAGAAGAGAGGGGGGTTGATTTCATGACTAAAACAAACCCCCAGGCATCTCCAGATGCCTCATCTGAATAAATGAGTCCTTTTAATCAATAAGTCATCTACCCTCTGTGAAGAGAACTGAGGCTACACAATCATCCAACATAAATACACAAGCACATGCGTACACATGCTCGCACATAAGCACACACACACACACAGGAGAGAGAGAGAGGGAGAGAGAGAGAGAGAGAGAGAGAGAGAGAGAGAGAGAGAGAGAGAGAGAGAAATGCACGCTGCCAAAAACAGAGGCAACTGTTTTTATCACCTGAATGGCCTCCCAAGATAAAGCACTCTTCCATACACATGCTGGAAAACGGAATAAGGAGGTATATTCCTCCATTGGAACAATTTCCCTCTGATAAAGATGATTTTCAATTTTAATCAAAAGTTTGTGGGCTGTGGAACAATTGGCTATGTTAATCAAAGTTGGGACAAGATATTAAACTAATTTATTTTCCTCACATTGTCATGTGACGTGTATTTGATATCAGAAAGAAAACAACGTTGATAATTTGACAAGCATTTACTACCATAAAACATGAAACATTTTGTTGGATGATTTCATTTCCAATAAAGAATAATACATAAAATCCTCCATAAAATATAGGCACTAGCGCCTTGCAGACAATTAATGTTCCCTTAATTGCCTTTTGAAGTCAAGACTTATAGTCAGCTGCTATCTGTCTTTGAAACTGTACACAGCCGGTCCCTCGGTTGAACCACTTAAAATGCACTTATAGTCCTCCTTGTAGCGTCACCCCATAATGCTGCAGCTCCATGACTTCAAAGCTACTTTGCATTTCATTCACCTGCAGTTTGTCAGCTGGGACGGTGACAAGCCTTTCTACCCGCTGCCATAGAGATATCGCCAACAGTGCCGAAGTGACAGCCGCTGGAGGAACAACGGAAATATCAGGAGTAGGGAGAAGAGAGGATGAGAGAGATGGCAAAAGAGAGACGGTGTGAAAGTGAGAGAGAGAGAGAGAGAGAGAGGGAGAAGTGGAGCTCTTGTTTTTTTATTTTTCCTTTTGTTTTTTTGCTGTCTGTTCTTTACGTTCAAAGAGCCAACAGGTGGAGAGAAGAGTGCAGCTGCCCCAAAATGGGTGGGGAACACGATGGAAATTGGAATGGAGACTTGTGTCAAAATGACAACTCTTCTCTTCTCCTCCTCATCCTCATCTCTCTCTCTCTCCCGCTCGCTATCTCTCTCTCTCTCTCTCTCTTGACTCCTCTCTCTACCCAAGACAGCTCTCTGTAGTCATGAATATTTCATTTTCATACTTCTGAAAAAGAGAAGTGTGCCGTTTGTACTTCCTCTGCTCTGCATACTAACTAGAACCTCTTCCCTTTTTGGGAAAACATCATCTTGTGAAGTAAATGGATTTGACGAGGATGAGGGATGGAATAAGAGGGGAGAGAGAGAGAGGGAAGGAGAGAGAGAGAGGGAAGGAGAGGGGGGAGGGGAGCCTCATCAGTGAAATTAAATTTTGCGCTCTGTAGCACTGATTGAGCAACTTTGCAGCATTAATCTCACTTTACTGTAAAGGTAGCCCTGAGTGAAGGCCTTTGCTGCTTAGCAGGGTTAGAGAGTTATGATTGGGGGTTTGGATGAAAACTTAGACCTCGTAAATCTCCCAGGCTCTGAGCAGTCTGCCAGCTTTGGATTGGGGTCACGCCCTGTCTGTATCGCACACAAGGACACCAATCAATTTCACCTGTCTTTTTTTTGGTTGTTACTTTCTCCTGACCGCCACTCTTAACTGAAAATCAGTCTGCGAGTTTCATCTTTAAAAAGTGATCCCAAAAAATTTCAGGCCAAACTTTTCTGGAGTGCACTGATTGTGTCTCGATGTTGCCGCTCCTCTGCTTATAACACAGATCCCTGCGGTGACCTCATCACGCCATTTGAAATTCTAAGCTCATCTGCAAACAGTCCATATTAAAACGGGACGTCTCCCGCAGTCACTATCCCAACAGGGTAGTCGGAGCGCCGCAACATCCCACACGCCTGATAACGCCCCGGCACTTATAACTCATCGCGGCCTCGCTCGGCTACGGCCTACTTTTCTAGGTCAAGGTCGTGCGTTCACATTAGTCCCGTGGCCCGACTGATCCTGCATCCCGCTTTTGTTCCATGGCTGTTTCTGGAGCAGCGGTGACGATGCGGACAAACACACAAAAAACACACGTACATACATACACAAATACGACCTGATAACACACAATAAAACTCTACAGACGCAGGATGCAATCAGATTGAGGTTTGCGTGTCTGGACGGAAAATCGGGGGGTGATACTAAATAGCTGTGGAATCAGTTGTTACTCTGATTCTGCCCTATAAACCTGCGGTTTGCTTGCTAAGGATGTTTAGGACAATTTCTCGCTAAAGGAGTGCTTTAGGTATCTCTCTGCTCAGCCACATCCTCTGTCACAGGCCATAAAGACGTGATGTGAAGATTTGTTTTTAGTGCCACTAAAATGGTTTGGTATGGTTTTGAACTATCACTGATGCAGCAGAAATCGCTGCTGCTTTATGGATGCTCCTGACAACTCATTGTTCATTTTCTAAGAACTGATTCATTGACTCCATCTATGTCTGTATGTGTGTGTGTGTGTGTGTGTGTGTGCGTAAGAGAGAGGCAGACAGAGAGAGGGAGAGAGAGAGAAAGAGTTGCATTGACTGGTTACGACCACAATATATACAATGTGAAGAAAGGTCACATTGGATGATGCAGCAGAAAAGTCTCCCTGCTGTTTCAGCAGCGTTTGCTCTATTATGGGCAAGTTTCTGGAGGATAGAGAAATGACCCAAAAAAAGACAAAAGAAGATTAGAACTGAAGATTAGAACTTTCAAACAACTGAATATCAAAAAGTACTAATTTTAAGCATTGTCATTTGGACATCTGAGTACATTTTAAAAATCCAGCACAACAAAATATGCTAAAGTTGTGAATTTCTGGTGCATGAGAGAAAGAAAAGTTTTTCAAACTGTGGTATTAGTGGGTTAGTTTTATTCTCAGTTTAGTGCTGCATTCTTTGCTTTGCCGTTGATTCCGTGCTCTCACTTTCATCTTCACCTTTTTAACTTTCATATATTTATCTCTTAAAGAAAACAGGTGCAAAACGAGGACAACATAAAATTCCATCTGAATAGAGGCAATAGGGCAGCTGATAGAGTATTATCCGTACATAAAAAAACAGTGTTCCTTCTATTAAGTTGAAATTGTATATTGCAGGTCTGGAGCCTCTACCTGGGGCTGAGACACATAAATCTGGAGGAGACTTTATCGGGCCTGACAGGCCTGTGCGCCCCTCTCCTCTGCTCATTACGCTTTCATAACCCCTCAGCTGAAGGCCTGAATAGGCCAGATGTACAATCCTTTGAATGAGAGAGATTGCTGATATGATTTCACATCTGCCTTTGTTACTGGTCCCCACTCGATCCCCCGCCACTCATTCTCACATTTCTCATCGTCTTTCTCTCCAATTCCCACTCTCATTCTAACCCCTAACCCCTCCTTCCCGTTCTCTTTTCTGTCCTTTTTTTTCCTTTTGACGTTCTTCTTTTTATCTCTTGGTCTACTTCTTCCCCCCATCTATATTTATTTCAGACCTCCCCCTTATTTCAGAGGTACTAAGAGTGTGATTCATAAAACATCCAAGGACGTCCCTGCAGTGTGTGTGTGCGTGTGTGTGTGTGTGTGTGTGTGTGAGTCCAAGGAGGAGACCAGCATGGTGCTTCTGAGGCCTAAATCTGTCTCTAACTCTTAATTAAGCCCTGGGCTCCAGTGGCCCTAACTTATTAAAGACCCGGAGTCTGTAACACACACATACACACACACACGCACATATTCCCATGCACTCACACACATTGCATGCAAGCACGCTGTCATTTCCTTCAAGCGCTGGATCACACCACATCACCCCACCTTTAAGCTACCAATGATTTAATGCATCTCAATATTTCACCTTCCACTGCTTAGTGACCTACTTTAAGAAAAATGAATTAAGTATCGCTTGGACTTGAGAGAGATTCGGTAGGATTGGCTACTGAATGTAGTTTTCATTTTTTAAAGATTGTTTTTATGGACTTTCTGCTTTATTATTGACAGTATAACTTGCGGAGTGGCAGGGAAGGTGGAAGAGAGAGAACAGACATGCAGAGTCCAGGAGAATCCCCCAGGATAGGGATTTCTTGTATGTTCCATATATTACATACATATTCTCTCTGCCATGACAGTGGCATAATGTGCAAAACATCAATATTCACACATTCATCATCAATTCCCACTATTGAAACATCAATATTCATACAGTTATCATCAATTTCCGTGATGAAAACATCAATTCCCGCTGCAGCACAGGTTTGATTCTGCAACAGACTTAAATGATTTATCTTCAATGTGTGCTTCTTCACTAACGCCATCCACTCCAGTCATGAATAAAAAATATTTGTGAAAATTGACAAGTTTCACTAGAAATTAAATTAAATGTTGGCAAAACCTCCCTCAAAAAAAAACCTCAACCAAAGCAAGAAAGAACCACTCTATTGACATCCTAGGTCAATTTCCTTCACATATTTATCATCTGCAGATTGTGGTGCAGAGCGATTAAATCACAATTAAAATTGGAATGACCTCAGGTGTTGCATCAAACTGACAGCCATTTGCCACTTGGCTCATCAATAATAACCCCAGCTCAATTTCAAAACCAAACTCCATTCCAGGAAAAACACAAACACATTTTATTATTCATTAAACTTCTGAGAAGTTTACTGGCTCCCTTTTGAACTTTGCTTTCCCAATTTAAAACCAGCGACCCCAGAGAGAGGCGAGCAGCGGAGGGGGGAGGATGGAGGGGTGTCAAAGGCAGGAGAGGAGACAGGGAGAGACAAGGGGAATGTCCACGGGGGAAATTGACAGGCACCCAATGATGAATCATCCTCGCACTGAGAATGACTTGGCCATTTAGCTCAATGTGTGTGTGTGTCTCTGCATGTGCATGTGTGTGTGTGTCATGCCAATGCTGGGGGAGACAGTAGCGTTTGCCCTGTGAAGAGGCTGTGCAGATTGCTGTGAAGCGAGAAGCCAGTTCAGATCTGCGTAGCAGCGCTGTGCATGTCACATCGGATCTGAAGACGGCGAGTTAAAGGGGAAACAGTGCGGCCGTCACATTTAACGGCCCTCTGTTCTGCTGATGATGTGGGTGGGACGAGGCCAGCGGCCCACTCTGTTGGCCAGGACAAGAGGAACAAGAGCCTTCATCTGTGCCGCATGCCACAAGGTGACCTCCACAACATGGAGGAGACTAAATCATACCAAAATCACTACAAATGTTGTATATATTAACATTGTTACACTTAGTAACAATACACTAATTGGAGATTATGAATTTCTGTTTCCAGCAAAGTAAAAACTACTCAATGCTACGGTGCAAAAGCAAGAAAAGCAGTAATCATCCACATACGCTATAACTGCATTACATGATTAAAGCCTTATCATTAAGATTTCAGACCAACCTAATGTTGCATAAAACAGTCAAGACATTTTGTGACTTTTGGGTACATATGTTTATGATATTTGAGTCAGGAGTTAAAATAAACACACACAGAGATAAACTCTTCATTATAGGCTTAGCAGCCAAAAGTGCAACAGTGGGAAATTATGATGCAATTATGTGAAAGCTCACAGTTGTCAATCACAGCCCTGACAGTGTGAAAAAGAGATAGAGATGGAATAAGAGAGAAAGAGAGAGATGGAGAGAGACATGATCATGGAGACAAAAAGGAAGAAGAGAGAGGAAAGAGGGAGAAGAGGAGAGTAGAGAGCGTCTGCGGTGCTGACTATTCAGATATGTACAGTGGAGAGTAATACAATGTGAGAGTCTGAAATGAGGCAATAGGCCCTGCTGTAATGCAATCGCATGCTAGTGAAAGCAAACCGCTGGGTCTGCTCTGCTGGTGTCATTGATCAGAGCTTGAGGACTCCGACAACATTAAGACTACTGTGATCACACACAAACACACAGAAAAAAATTACACAGATGTATACAAAAAGACTGTATGTGAGCTTTTCCTGTGTAACCCAGTGTAGCCGGGCTACATTAAGTAGCCTTGAGTATCTTATAGTTCACACCTAATCACAGACTACAGTTCTGTGATTTAGATAGGAGATAGGTCTTCTTGAATTGGATAGAAATGGCATCCCATTGCTTGCCTTGATAATTTGGCTAATACAGCATAAAATGGTCATCATGTAATTGGTAGGGGTAAATTGTTATGGTGGCAATGCAAGCCTGTGCAATACGGCCATACAGTCTATCATCCATGACAACACAAACTTGCTTGATATATACTGTGTATTTACATGCTTTTAATTATTAACTCTTTTTTGTCTGTAAAGCACTTTGAACTGCCCTGGTATGAACTGTGCTATATAAATAAAATTTGACTTGACTTGACTTGACACACAACTGTGTTGCGTGAGAACTGTGCAGTCATGTTGTGCTGTGGCTGCAGATTCTGAGTTAATTCTGTGGCAGTAGCCTAAAACCAGAAAAAAAAATTTTTTTTGAATGAATCAGAGTTACCAACAGTAATATAAAAGCGATTTAACCCAAATTACTCCAATAAGCCTTAAGTAGCCTCCCCACTTCAGCCAGGCAATGGCAATGGTCATGGCCTCTCACCTCAGCAATTTGCCATAATTTGATTTATACGGAAACTAGCCCAATGGTACACGTAGAAATGGCCACTGCCCGACCATCCTGGAACACTGATTTGAATAGGAACGCCTATTCTATTAATTCAAGTTCTGTGGGTGTTTCCCTCTGAGCATTTTGGGCCATGCGGCTGTGCTTTTGGCTGTGTACTCGTGTGAAGGTAAAGACCCTACAGTAGGATGGCTTTGCATTCATAGGTGATTATTGCTGGAATCTATGGACGTTTTAACGGGATGCATTTGCTTGTTCCCTTTTAGATTTGCCAGCTGTTGTTTTTCCTGGTTGTAGACTATTTAGTGTTTTTGCTTATTTTAAACTGTGTTAACCATCTGCTTTTAAAATTGTTGGCAATTTAGATTCATAGTTATTAGCTCTGTGTAGTTGGGGGGGTTATTAACCCTATTAACCATTTCCTTTGCAGCCACTAGTTTTAATTAAATTCACTGCACTTGGAAAGAACCTGAGTTACAGTATTATCATTCTGGTTGAGAATTCTTTGGGTCCCAAGGGGCCGTTGTCCAGTATTCCTCTCCGATCACACCAGTTTCTGTGCCTTTTTATTTGTCTTGATTGTGAATTTATCAGGTAATTTTGTGTTAGAAGCTTCACAAGTAAGGTTATCATTACTGTCCCACTACAGCTACCTCAACCACAGTTCATATCCAGCCCCCAGCCTTATGGCTATGTCTGTTTTTTGCCACTGTCCTCTTCTTTGCTTGCGTTTCTGCAATTAAAGGATAAATGAAATCACGATTCATTAAATACAGGGCCAA